>NC_092111.1:44977169-45082701 GCF_045679555.1 Salvelinus alpinus | reverse complement strand
TTATGGAGGGCTGTTATGGAGGACTGATAAGGAGGACTGTTATGGAGGACTGTTAAGGAGGACTGTTATGGAGGACTGTTAAGGAGGACTGTTAAGGAGGACTGTTAAGGAGGACTGTTATGGAGGGCTGATAAGGAGGACTGTTATGGAGGACTGATAAGGAGGACTGTTATGGAGGACTGATAAGGAGGACTGTTAAGGAAGACTGATATGGAGGGCTGTTATGGAGGGCTGTTATGGAGGGCTGTTATGGAGGACTGTTAAGGAGGACTGTTATGGAGGGCTGTTATGGAGGACTGTTAAGGAGGACTGTTATGGAGGACTGTTATGGAGGGCTGTTATGGAGGACTGTTAAGGAGGACTGTTATGGAGGACTGATATGGAGGACTGATAAGGAGGACTGTTAAGGAGGACTGATATGGAGGACTGATAAGGAGGACTGTTAAGGAAGACTGATATGGAGGACTGATAAGGAGGACTGTTATGGAGGGCTGTTATGGAGGACTGTTAAGGAGGACTGTTATGGAGGACTGTTATGGAGGACTGATATGGAGGACTGTTAAGGAAGACTATTAAGGAGGACTGTTAAGGAAGACTGATATGGAGGACTGATAAGGAGGACTGTTATGGAGGGCTGTTATGGAGGACTGTTAAGGAGGACTGTTAAGGAGGACTGTTATGGAGGGCTGATAAGGAGGACTGTTATGGAGGACTGATAAGGAGGACTGTTATGGAGGACTGATAAGGAGGACTGTTAAGGAAGACTGATAAGGAGGACTGTTAAGGAAGACTGATATGGAGGACTGATAAGGAGGACTGTTATGGAGGGCTGTTATGGAGGACTGTTAAGGAGGACTGTTATGGAGGACTGTTATGGAGGACTGATAAGGAGGACTGTTAAGGAAGACTATTAAGGAGGACTGTTAAGGAAGACTGATATGGAGGACTGATGAGGAGGACTGTTAAGGAGGGCTGTTATGGAGGACTGATAAGGAGGACTGATAAGGAGGACTGATAAGGAGGACTGATAAGGAGGACTGTTAAGGAAGACTGATATGGAGGACTGATAAGGAGGACTGTTAAGGAGGGCTGATAAGGAGGACTGTTAGGGAGGACTGTTATGGAGGACTGTTATGGAGGGCTGTTATGGAGGACTGATAAGGAGGACTGTTATGGAGGACTGTTATGGAGGGCTGTTATGGAGGACTGTTATGGAGGACTGTTATGGAGGGCTGTTATGGAGGACTGATAAGGAGGACTGTTAAGGAGGACTGTTATGGAGGACTGTTATGGAGGACTGATATGGAGGACTGATGTAGATGACTATTGTAAGGACAGTTATGAAGGACTGATATGGAGGGCTGATGTGGAGGACAGATATGGAGGGCTGATGTGGAGGACTGATGTGGAGGGCTGATGTGGAGGACTGATGTGGAGGGCTGATGTGGAGGGCTGATGTGGAGGACTGATGTAGAGGACTGATGTGGAGGACTGATGTGGAGGGCTGATGTGGAGGGCTGATGTGGAAGACTGATGTGGAGGACTGTTAGCAGCTCCTGAACACTGAGGGGACTACGCCCCAAACGGCACCCTATTTCTATCAATACTTTTGACCAGGGCTCTGTGTAGGGAAAAGGGTTTCATTTGGGATGCAGGGGAGATGAAAGGGAAAGTGGCTTTGAAGGGCTGGCTGCTCCCTGAGCCTGAGCAGTCCCTCCATCCCACCCTCCCTCCCACCTTCCCCCCCTCCCTCCACCCATCCCTCCCTCCCTCCACCCATCCCTCCCTACATCCATCCCTCCCTCCCTCCATCCATCCCTCCCTCCATCCACCCATCCCTCCCTCCCTCCCTCCATCCATCCCTCCCTCCCTACATCCATCCCTCCCTCCCTCCCTCCCTCCCTCCATCCCTCCCTCCACCCATCCCTCCCTCCATCCACCCATCCCTCCCTCCCTCCCTCCCTCCATCCATCCCTCCCTCCCTACATCCATCCCTCCCTCCCTCCCTCCATCCCTCCCTCCACCCATCCCTCCCTACCTCCCTACATCCATCCCTCCCTCCCTCCCTCCCTCCCTCCATCCATCCCTCCCTCCATCCATCCCTCCCTCCACCCATCCCTCCCTACCTCCCTACATCCATCCCTCCCTCCATCCATCCCTCCCTCCACCCATCCCTCCCTACCTCCCTACATCCATCCCACCCTCCCTCCCTCCCTCCATCCATCCCTACATCCACCCATCCCTCCCTCCATCCATCCATCCCTCCCGCCTTCTCCCTGCCTCCCTCCCTCCATCCAAATCAAATCGTATTGGTCGCATACACATATTTAGCAGATGTTATCGCGGGTGCAGCGAAATGCTTATGTTCCTAGCTCCAACAGTGCAGTAATACATAACAATACAAAACACACAAATCCCCAAAATCTAAAGAAAGGAATTATGAAACATATAAATATTAGAACGAGCCACGTCAGTCTGGAATATACAGTGCATTCGGAAAGTATTCAGACCCCTTGACGTTTTCCACATTTTGTTATTTACAAAATTGATAACAAAAAAAAAATCCCCTCATCAATCTACACACAATAGCCTATAATGACCAAGCAAAAACAGGTTTTTAAACATTTCTTGCAAATTTATAGACTGAAATATCACATTTACATAAGTATTCAAACCCTTTACTCAGTACTTTGTTGAAGCACCTTTGGCAGCAATTACAGCCTCGAGTCTTCTTGGGTATGACGCTACAAGCTTGGCACACCTGTATTTGGGGAGTTTCTCCCATTCTTCTCTGCAGATCCTCTCAAGCTCTGTCAGGTTGGATGGGGAGCGTCACTGCACAGCTATTTTCAGGTCTCTCCAGAGATGTTCAATCAGGTTCAAGTCCAGGCTCTGGCTGGGCCACTCAAGGACATTCAGAGACTTGTCCCGAAGCCACACCTGCGTTGTCTTGGCTGTGTGCTTAGGGTTGTTGTCCTGTTGGAAGGTGAACCTTTGACCCAGTCTGAGGTCCTGAGCGCTCTGGAGCAGGTTTTCATCAAGGATCTCTCTGTACTTTGCTCCGTTCATCTTTCCCTTGATCCTGACTAGTCTCCAAGTCCCTGCCGCTGAAGAACATTCCCACAGCATGATGCTGCCACCACCATGCTTCACCGTAAGGATGGTGCCAGATTCCCTCCAGATGTGACGCTTGACATTCAGGACAAAGAGTTCCATCTTGGTTACATCAGACCAGAGAATCTTGTTTCTCAATGTCTGAGAGTCCTTTAGGTGCTTTTGGCAAACTCCTTTTACTGAGGAGTGTCTTCTGTCTGGCCACTCTACCATACAGGCCTGATTGGTGGAGTGCTGCAGAGATGGTTGTCCTTCTGGAAGGTTCTCCCATCTTCACAGAGGAACTCTGGGGTTCTTGGTCACCTCCCTGACCAAGGCCCTTCTCCCCCGATTGCTCAGTTTGGCCGGACGGCCAGCTCTATGAAGAGTCTTGGTGGTTCCAAACTTCTTCCATTTAAGAATGATGGAGGCCACTGCGTTCTTGGACCTTCAATACTGAATACATTTTTTGGAACCTTTACCCAGATCTGTGCCTCGACACAATCCTGTCTCGGAGCTCGACGGACAATTTATCCGATGTCTTGTCTTGGTTTTTGCTCTGACATGTACTGTCAACTGTGGGACCTTATATAGACAGGTGTGTGCCTTTCCAAATCATGTCCAATAAATTGAATTTACCACAGTTGGACTCCAATCAAGTTGTAGAAACATCAAGGATGATCAATGGAAACAGGATGCACCTGAACTCAATTTCAAGTCTCATAGCAAAGGGTCTGAATACTTACAGTACCAGTCAAAAGTGTGGACACACCTAATAATTCCAGGGTTTTTCTTTATTTTAACTATTTTCTACATTGTAGAATAATAGTGAAGACATCAACATTATGAAATAACACATATGAAAATCATGTAGTAACCAAAAAAGTGTTAAACAAATCAAAATATATTTGAGATTTGAGATTCTTCAAAGTAGCCACCCTTTGCCTTGATGACAGCTTTGCAAACTATTGGCATTCTCTCAACCAGCTTAATGAGGTAATCACCTGGAATGCCTTTAAATTAACAAAATGTAAAACCCTTGAATGAGTAGGTGTTCTAAAACTTTTGACTGGTCCTGTATGTAAATTAGGTATTTCTGTTTTTTATTTTAAATACATTTGCAAAAATGTCCAAAAACCTGTTTTCCCTTTGTCATTATGAGGTATTGTGTTTAGATGGATGAGGGAAAAAAAGTATTTCAATCATTTTAGAATAAGGCTGTAATGTAACTAAATGTGGATTAAAGGGTTCTGAAAACGTTCTGAATGTAAATACAGTGCAAGGTATGATGGGATGTATAAACATTAAGGACAGTTAAATAGGTCTTGACTAGAATACAGTATATACACTGAGTGTACAAAACATTAGGAACACCTTCCTAATATTGAGTTACACACCCCTTTTGCCCTCAGAACAGACTCAATTCATCAGGGCATGGACTCTACAAGGTGTTCAAAGCGTTCCACAGAGATGCTGGTCCCATGATGACCACGATGCTTCCCACAGTTGTGTCCAGTTGGCTGGATGTCCTTTGGGTGGTGGACCATTCTTCATACACACGGGAAACTGTTGAGTGTGAAAAACCCAGCAGAGTTGCAGTTGTTGACAAAACCGGTGAGCCTGGCACCTACTACCATACCCCGTTAAAAGGCACTTAAATGTTTTGTCTTGCCCATTTACCCTCTGAATGGTACACATACACAATCCAAATCTCAATTGTCTCAAGGCTTAAAAATCCTTCTGTCTCCTCCCCTTCATCTACACTGATTCACGTGAATTTAACAAGTGACATCAATAAGGGATCATAGCTTTCACCTGGATTCACCTGGTCAGTCTATGTCACGGAAAGAGCAAACATTATTGAAGCGACCAGTGTTCAAAGACTATGTACTGTAGGGCAGCAGGCTCTAAGCTGCGGGCTAGAGTACTGGGTGGTAGCCTGGGCAACAGTCTCTAAACTGCAGGCTAGAGTACCGGGTTGTAACCAGCTAGTAACACTGACTAAAGTTCAGGGCAATGTACTGGGCAGAGGCCAGCTAGTGATGACAGTCTGGTGACCTTGAGATCGAAGCTGTTTTTCAGTCTCTTGGTCCCAGCTTGGATGGACTTGTACTGTCTCCGCCTTTTAGATGGTAGCGAGGTGAACAGGCCGTGGTTCGGGTGCCGCCCGGTGAAGCGCTGGGCTGAACGCACCACCCTGTGGAGAGTCCTGTGGTTGCGGACGGTGCAGTTGGCGGTGATACAGATACTGTAGAAGTCTGTGAAGGTCTTAGAGGCTTCCTGTCTCGACGTTGTTGGTCATCAGTACTATCACTGCTGTGTTGTCTGCAAACTTGAGGATTGAGTTGGAGGCGTGCGTGGCCACGCAGTGAACAGGGAGTACAGGATGGGGCTGAGCATGCAAGCCTCTGGGGGCCCCTGTGTTGAGGAGCAGTGTAAGCAGTCGTGTTGATGTCTACCTTCACCACCTAGGGGCAGCCTGATAGGAAGTCCAGGACCCAGTTTCAGGGCGAGCTTCAGACCCAGGGCCCCGAGCTTAATGGTGAGCACGGAATATAAATGGAAAACCGGCCATGAGGCGGACACCGACGCCTTGCTCCCGGAGAAGCTAAACACCTTGTTCGCCCGCTTCGAGGTAAACCCAGTGATGTTATAGCTATAGCAGAGAAGGAGGTTTTGATGTTATAGAGCAGAAGTCTGGATCATTGCTACTCGAACTTCCGCAATGCATACAAAACCCTCCTGTGCCCTGCCTTTGAAAAATCTGACCGTGAATCCATTTTGTTGCCTAAAGACAGAAACTAAAACAGGAATCGCGTGCTCAGGTCAATACAACGCTGGTCTGACCAATCGGATTCCACGCTTCAAGATTGCTTCGATCACGTTACGGAAAATTTCAGACAACAACATTGATGTATACGCTGAATCGGTGAGAGAGTTTATTAGCAAGTGCATCGGAGATGTCGTACCTGCTGTGACTATTAAAACCTTCAGTTACCTTAGCCTTCTTGGGTACAGGAACAATGGTGGCCATCTTGAAGCAAGTGGGGACAACAGACTGAGATTAATGGCAGCATTCGTGCAAAACTGAAAGTGCGAACCACTGCTTTTAATCATGGCAAGGCGGAAACATGACCGAATACAAACAGTGCAGCTATTCCCTCCGCAAGGCAATCAAACAAGCAAAGTGCCAGTATAGAGACAAAGTGGAGTCGCAATTCAACAGCTCAGACATGAGACGTGTGCGGCAGGGTCTACAGTCACGGACTACAAAAAGAAAACCAGCAACGTCGCGGACATCGACGTCTTGCTCCCAGAAAAATTTTACTTCTTTGCTCACTTTGAGGACAATACAGTGCCGCTACCAAAACCTGCGGGCTCTCCTTCACCGCAGCCGACGTGAGTAAACCATTTAAACATGTTAACCCTCGCAAGGCTGCAGGCCCAGATGGCGTCCCGAGCCGCGTCCTCAGAGCATGCGCAGAACAGCTGGCTGGTGTGTTTACGGACATATTCATCCAATCCCTATCTCAGTCTGTTGTCCCCACTTGCTTCAAGATGGCCACCATTGTTCCTGTACCCAAGAAGGCTAAGGTAACTGAACTAAATGACTATCGCTCCGTAGCACTCACTTCTGTCATCATGAAGTGCTTTGATAGACTAGTCAAGGACCATATCACCTCCACCCTACCAGGCACCCTAGACCCACTCCAATTTGCTTACCGCCCCAATAGGTCCACTGACGATGCAATCGCCATCACAATGCACACTGCCTTAACCCATCTGGACAAGAGGAATACCTATGTGAGAATGCTGTTCATCGACTACAGCTCAGCATTTAACACCATAGTAGCCTCCAAACTCGTCATTAAGCTCGAGACCCTGGGTCTCGATCCCGCCCTGTGTAACTGGGTCCTGGACTTCCTGACGGGCCGCCCCCAGGTGGTGAGGGTAGGAAACAACATCTCCACCCCACTGATCCTCAACACTGGGCCCCATAAGGGTGCTTTCTCAGCCCTCTCCTGTACTCCCTGTTCACCCACGACTGCGTGGTCATGCACGCCTCCAACTCAATCATCAAGTGTGCAGACAACACTAGTAGGCTTGATTACCAACAATGATGAGACGGCCTACAGGGAGGAGGTGAGGGCCATCAGAGTGTGGTGTCAGGAAAACAACCATTCACTCAACGTCAACAAAACAAAGGAGATGATCGTGGACTTCAGGAAACAGCAGAGGGAGCACCCCCCTATCCACATCGACGGGACAGTAGTGGAGAAGGTGGAAAGTTTTAAGTTCCTCGGCGTACACATCTCGGACATACTGAAATGGTCCACCCACACAGACAGCGTTGTGAAGAAGGCGCAACAGCGCCTCTTCAACCTCAGGAGGCTGAAGAAATGTGGCTTGTCATCTAAAACACTCACAAACTTCTACAGATGCACAATCGAGAGCATCCTGTCGTGCTGTATCACCGCCTGGTACGGAAACTGCTCCGCCCACAACCGTAAGGCTCTCCAGAGGGTAGTGAGGTCTGCACAACGCATCACCGGGGGCAAACTACCTGCCCTCCAGGACACCTACACCACCCGATGTCACAGGAAGGCCAAAAAGATTATCAAGGACAACAACCACCCGAGCCACTGTCTGTTCACCCCGCTATCATCCAGAAGGCGAGGTCAGTACAGGTGCATCAAAGCTGGGACCGAGAGACTGAAAAACATCTTCTATCTCAAGGCCATCAGACTGTTAAACAGCCACCACTAACATAGAGAGGCTGCTGCCAACATATGGACTCAAATCTCTGGCCACTTAAATAAATCGACTTAACAAATAATTAGTCGCTTTAAATTTGTATTTCTTTATATTTATTTCACCTTTATTTAACCAGGTAGGCAAGTTGAGAACAAGTTCTCATTTACAATTGCGACCTGGCCAAGATGAAGCAAAGCAGTGTGACACAAACAACAACACAGAATAACGCCACTTTATATAATGTTTACATACCCTACATTACTCACCTCACATGTATATACTGTACTCTATACCATCTACTGCATCTTGCCTATGCCGTTTAGCCATCACTCATCCATATATTTATATGTACATATTCTTATTCATTCCTTTACACTTGTGTGTATAAGGTAGTTGTTGTGAATTTGTTAGATGTCTTGTTGGTTGAGTGTTCTGTTTCCTGTCTGTGGTGTCCCTCCTGGTTGAGTGTTCTGTTTCCTGTCTGTGGTGTCTCTCCTGGTTGAGTGTTCTGTTTCCTGTCTGTGGGGTCTCTCCTGGTTGAGTATTCTGTTTCCTGTCTGTGGTGTCTCTCCTGGTTGAGTGTTCTGTTTCCTGTCTGTGGTGTCTCTCCTGGTTGAGTGTTCTGTTTCCTGTCTGTGGTGTCCCTCCTGGTTGAGTGTTCTGTTTCCTGTCTGTGGTGTCCCTCCTGGTTGAGTGTTCTGTTTGTTGTCTGTGGGGTCTCTCCTGGTTGAGTGTTCTGTTTCCTGTCTGTGGTGTCCCTCCTGGTTGAGTGTTCTGTTTCCTGTCTGTGGTGTCCCTCCTGGTTGAGTGTTCTGTTTCCTGTCTGTGGTGTCTCTCCTGGTTGAGTGTTCTGTTTCCTGTCTGTGGTGTCTCTCCTGGTTGAGTGTTCTGTTTCCTGTCTGTGGTGTCTCTCCTGGTTGAGTGTTCTGTTTCCTGTCTGTGGTGTCCCTCCTGGTTGAGTGTTCTGTTTCCTGTCTGTGGTGTCCCTCCTGGTTGAGTGTTCTGTTTGTTGTCTGTGGGGTCTCTCCTGGTTGAGTGTTCTGTTTCCTGTCTGTGGTGTCCCTCCTGGTTGAGTGTTCTGTTTCCTGTCTGTGGTGTCCCTCCTGGTTGAGTGTTCTGTTTCCTGTCTGTGGTGTCCCTCCTGGTTGAGTGTTCTGTTTGTTGTCTGTGGTGTCTCTCCTGGTTGAGTGTTCTGTTTCCTGTCTGTGGTGTCTCTCCTGGTTGAGTGTTCTGTTTCCTGTCTGTTGTGTCTCCTCTTTTTCCTGGGGTTCTTTCAAACGTTGTCATTTCATCGATCTGCGTGACATGAGGAATAGCTTTATAAACGCAAAAAATATAAACACAACATAAAGTGTTGGTTCCATGTTTCATGAAATAAAAGATCACAGAAAATGTCCATATGTACAAAATTGTGTGCACAAATGTGTTTACATCCCTGTTAGTGAGCATTTCTCCTTTGCCAAGATAATCCATCCACCTGACAGGTAAGGCATATCAAGAAGCTGATTAGGCAGCATGATCATTACACAGGTGCACCTTGTTCTGGGGACAATAAAACGCCACTCTAAAATGTTTTGTCACACAACAAAAGGCCACAGATATCTCAAGTTTTGAGGGAGCGTGCAATTGGCATGCTGATTGCAGGAATGTCCACCAGAGCTGTTGCCAGAAATTGTAATGTTAATTTCTCTACCATAATTCCAACCAGCCTCACAACCGCAGACCAAGTGTAACCACACCAGCCCAGGACCTCAACTTCTGGCTTCTTCACCTGCGGATCATCTGAGACCAGCCGCCCAGCTGATGAAACTGTGGGTTTGCACAATCAAAGAATTTCTGCACAAATTGTCAGAAACTGTCTCAAGGAAGCTCATCTGCGTGCTCATCGTCCTGCAGTTTGACGTTGTAACCGACTTCAGTGGACAAATGATCACCTTCACGCTGGAGAAGTGTGTTCTTCATGGATGAATCCCAGTTTCAACTGTACTGGGCAGATGGCAGACAGCGTGTGGACGAGCGGTTTGCTAATGTGTGAACAGAGTGCCCCATGGTATGGGCAGGCATAAGCTGCGGACAATGAACACAATTGCATTTTATCGATGGCAATTTGAATGCACAGAGATACCGTGACGAAATCCTGAGGCCCATTGTCGTGCCATTCCTCCGCCGCCATCTCCTCATGTTTCAGCATGATAATGTACGGCCCCATGTCGCTAGGATCAACAATTCCTGGAAGCTGAACATGTCCCAGTTCTTCCATGACCTGCATACTCACCAGATGTCACCCATTGAGCATGTTTGGGATGCTCTGGATCGACGTGTACAACAACATGTTCCAGTTCCTGCCAATGTGATGTATTTGTTGTCTCTACCTTCTTTCCCTTTGTGCTGTTGTCTGTGCCCAATAATGTTTGTACCATGTTTTATTCTGCTACCATGTTGTTGTCATGTTGTGTTGCTACCATGCTGTGTTGTCATGTGTTGCAGCCATGTTATGTTGTTGTCTTAGATCTCTCTTTATGTAGTGTTGTGGTGTCTCTCTTGTCGTGATGTGTGTTTTCTCCTATATTTTTTATTTATTTTCAATCCCAGCCCCTGTCCGTGCAGGAGGCCTTTTGCCTTTTGGTAGGCCGTCATTTGTAAATAAGATTTAATAAATAATAATAATAATAATATAATTTGTTCTGTTTACGTGCTGCTGTGCAGTTTGTTGCTAACGTTACTTTGCTACCTGCCAACTTTATGGTTTTATTTTTTCCCCTCACTGAAATTTTTATATTAAACTTTTTCACCCTGGACTTTTTATCTGGACATGGTTCTACAGAAACTCCACCAGCTGAAGCTAAGTAGTAACATTAACACTATGCCATCTAAAGGAGTAACATTAACACTCTACCATCTAAAGGAGTAACATTAACACTCTACCATCTAAAGGAGTAACATTAACACTATACCATCTAAAGGAGTAACATTAACACTATACCATCTAAAGGTAAGGAGTAACATTAACACTATACCATCTAAAGGAGTAACATTAACACTATACCATCTAAAGGAGTAACATTAACACTCTACCATCTAAAGGAGTAACATTAACACTATACCATCTAAAGGTAAGGAGTAACATTAACACTATACCATCTAAAGGAGTAACATTAACACTCTACCATCTAAAGGAGTAACATTAACACTATACCATCTAAAGGAGTAACATTAACACTATACCATCTAAAGGTCAGGAGTAACATTAACACTATACCATCTAAAGGAGTAACATTAACACTATACCATCTAAAGGAGTAACATTAACACTCTACCATCTAAAGGAGTAACATTAACACTATACCATCTAAAGGAGTAACATTAACACTATACCATCTAAAGGTAAGGAGTAACATTAACATTATACCATCTAAAGGAGTAACATTAACACTATACCATCTAAAGGAGTAACATTAACACTATACCATCTAAAGGTAAGGAGTAACATTAACACTATACCATCTAAAGGAGTAACATTAACACTCTACCATCTAAAGGAGTAACATTAACACTATACCATCTAAAGGAGTAACATTAACACTCTACCATCTAAAGGAGTAACATTAACACTATACCATCTAAAGGAGTAACATTAACACTATACCATATAAAGGAGTAACATTAACATTATACCATCTAAAGGTAAGGAGTAACATTAACACTATACCATCTAAAGGTAAGGAGTAACATTAACACTATACCATCTAAAGGTAAGGAGTAACATTAACACTATACCATCTAAAGGAGTAACATTAACACTCTACCATCTAAAGGAGTAACATTAACACTATACCATCTAAAGGAGTAACATTAACACTATACCATCTAAAGGTAAGGAGTAACATTAACACTATACCATCTAAAGGAGTAACATTAACACTCTACCATCTAAAGGAGTAACATTAACACTATACCATCTAAAGGAGTAACATTAACACTATACCATCTAAAGGAGTAACATTAACATTATACCATCTAAAGGAGTAACATTAACACTATACCATCTAAAGGAGTAACATTAACACTATACCATCTAAAGGTAAGGAGTAACATTAACATTATACCATCTAAAGGAGTAACATTAACACTATACCATCTAAAGGAGTAACATTAACACTATACCATCTAAAGGAGTAACATTAACACTCTACCATCTAAAGGAGTAACATTAACACTATGCCATCTAAAGGAGTAACATTAACACTCTACCATCTAAAGGAGTAACATTAACATTATACCATCTAAAGGTAAGGAGTAACATTAACACTATACCATCTAAAGGTAAGGAGTAACATTAACACTATACCATCTAAAGGAGTAACATTAATACTATACCATCTAAAGGAGTGACATTAACACTATACCATCTAAAGGTAAGGAGTAACATTAACACTATACCATCTAAAGGAGTAACATTAACACTATACCATCTAAAGGAGTAACATTAACACTATACCATCTAAAGGTAAGGAGTGACATTAACACTATACCATCTAAAGGAGTAACATTAACACTCTACCATCTAAAAAGGAGTAACATTAACACTATACCATCTAAAGGAGTAACATTAACACTATACCATCTAAAGGTAAGGAGTAACATTAACACTATACCATCTAAAGGAGTAACATTAACACTATACCATCTAAAGGAGTAACATTAACACTATACCATCTAAAGGTAAGGAGTAACATTAACATTATACCATCTAAAGGAGTAACATTAACACTATACCATCTAAAGGAGTAACATTAACACTATACCATCTAAAGGAGTAACATTAACACTCTACCATCTAAAGGTAAGGAGTAACATTAACACTATGCCATCTAAAGGAGTAACATTAACACTCTACCATCTAAAGGAGTAACATTAACACTATACCATCTAAAGGAGTAACATTAACACTATACCATCTAAAGGAGTAACATTAACACTCTACCATCTAAAGGTAAATAGTAACATTAACACTATACCATCTAAAGGAGTAACATTAACACTATACCATCTAAAGGAGTAAGATTAACACTATACCATTCAATTGCAGTCGCTGTACTCATAATACACAGGAGAACGATGGCCTTATGGTGAGGATAGCTGTGCTGCAAGTCCAGCTTCAGACGCAATCGTTAGGCAAGGGTAATTTCAGTGTAGGAAAGGAAGAAACAGCGTCTGTGCCACCAGTAAGTACAGATAGTAACGTTAGTATAAATCCCCCCGCACAGGCCCCGCAGCTGTCTTCCCTGTCAGCTCAACTTTATAAAGCTGTTGCTCATTCAGCCAATAGAAACTTTCAACCGGTTCTCCCCATTAAGCAGCGAGTCGGAGTCTGAGGCCGAGTCTTCTCTTGTCTCTACTCCTCCCGTTACGGGGTCTGAGACGCCGAAGCCTCCCATCATTAGCTCTGACAAATTGAAAACCCTAGTCATTGGCGACTCCATTACCTGCAGTATTAGACTTGAAACGAATCATCCAGCGATCATACACTGTTTACCAGGGGGCAGGGCTACCGACGTTAAGGCTAATCTGAAGATGGTGCTGGCTAAGACTAAAACTGGCGAGTGTAGAGTGTATATGGATATTGTTATCCACGTCGGCACCAACGATGTTAGGAGAAACAGTCAGAGGTCACCCATCGCAACATAGCTTCAGCGTGTAAATCAGCTAGAAAGATGTGTCGGCATCGAGTAATTGTCTCTGGCCCCCTCCCAGTTAGGGGGAGTGATGAGCTCTACAGCAGAGTCTCACAACTCAATCGCTGGTGGAAAACTGTTTTCTGCCCCTCCCAAAAGACAGAATTTGTAGATAAGTGGCCCTCTTTCTGGGACTCACCCACAAACAGAACCAGAGCCTGGCCTGCTGAGGAGTGACGGACTCCATCCTAGCTGGAGGGGTGCTCTCATCTTATCTACGAACATAGACAGGGCTCTAACTCCTCTAGCTCCACAATGAGATAGGGTGCAGGCCAGGCAGCAGGCTGTTAGCCAGCCTGCCAGCTTAGTGGAGTCTGCCACTAGCACAGTCAGTGTAGTCAGCTGAGCTATCCCCATTTAGACCGTGTCTGTGCCTCGATCTGTCATTATTTCTGTCATTATTGAAAGAGATTGTGATATCTCAAAATAGGCCTACTTAATGTTAGATCCCTCACTTCCAAGGCAGTTACAGTCAATGAACTAATCACTGATCATAATCTTGATGTGATTGGCCTGACTGAAACATGGTTTAAGCCTGATGAATTTACTGTGTTAAATGAGGCCTCTCCTCCTGGTTACACTAGTGACCATATCCCCCGTGCATCCTGGTTACACTAGTGACCATATCCCCCACGCATCCCGCAAAGGCGGAGGTGCTGCTAACATTTACGATAGCAAATGTTAATTTACCCCCCCCCAAAAAAAATGTTTTCGTCTTTTGAGCTTCTAGTCATGAAATCTATGCAGCCTACTCAATCACTTTTTATAGCTACTGTTTACAGGCCTCCTGGGCCGTATACAGCGTTCCTCACTGAGTTCCTATCGGATCTTGTAGTCATGGCAGATAATATTCACATTTTTGGTGATTTTAATATTCACATGGAAAAGTCCACAGACCCACTCCAAAAGGCTTTCGGAGCCATCATCGACTCAGTGGGTTTTGTCCAACATGTCTCCAGACCTGCTCATTGCCACAGTCATACTCTGGATCTAGTTTTGTCCCATGGAATAAATGTTGTAGATCTTAATGTTTTTCCTCATAATCCTGGGCTATCGGACCACCATTTTATTACGTTTGCAATCGCAACAAATAACCTGCTCAGACCCCAAGCAAGGAGCATCAAAAGCCGTGCAATAAATTCTCAGACAACCCAAAGATTCCTAGATGCCCTTCCAGACTCCCTCCACCTACCCAAGGACGTCGGAGGACATAAATCAGTAAACCACCTGACTGAGGAACTTAATTTAACCTTGCGTAATACCCTAGATGCAGTTAAACGCTAAAAACTAAAAACATTTGTCATAAGAAACTAGCTCCCTGGTATACAGAAAATACCCGAGCCCTGAAGCAAGCTTCCAGAACATTGAACACCAAACTGGAAGTCTTCCGACTAGCTTGGAAAGACAGTACCGTGAAGTACCGAAGAGCCCTCACTGCTGCTCGATCATCCTATTTTTCAAACTTAATTGAGGAGAATAAGAACAATCCAACATTTATTTTTGATACTGTCGCAATGCTAACTAAAAATCAGCATTCCCAAGAGAGGATGGCTTTCACATCAGCAGTGATAAATTCATGGACTTCTTTAACAAAAAGATCATGATCATTAGAAAGCAAATTACTGACTCCTCTTTAAATCTGTGTATTTCTCCAAAGCTCAGTTGTCCTGAGTCTGCACAACTCTGCCAGGACCTAGGATCAATGGAGACACTCAAGTTTTTAATACTGTATCTCTTGACACATTGATGAAAATAGCCTCTAAACCTTCTAGCTGCATACTGGATCCTATTTCAACTAAACTACTGAAAGAGCTGCTTCCTGTGCTTGGCCCTTCTATGTTGAACATAATAAATGGCTCTCTATCCACCAGATGTGTACCAAACTCACTAAAAGTGGCAGTAACAAAACCTCTCTTGAAAAAGCCAAACCTTGACCGACAAAATATATAAAACTATCGGCCTATATCGAATCTCCCATTCCTCTCAAAAAATTTGAAAAAGCTGTTGCACAGCAACTCACTACCTTCCTAAAGACAAACAATGTATACGAAACGCTCCAGTCTGGTTTAAGACCCCATCATAGCACTGAGACTGCACTTGTGAAGGTGGTAAATTACCTTTTAATGGCATTAGACCGAGGCTCTGCATCTGTCCTCGTGCTACTAGACCTTAGTGCTGCCTTTGATACCATCGATCACCACATTCTTTTGGAGAGATTCGAAACCCAAATTGGTCTACACGGACAAGTTCTGGCCTGGATTAGATCTTATCTGTTGGAAAGATATCAGTTTGTCTCTGTGAATGGTTTGTCCTGTGACAAATCAACTGTAAGTTTCGGTGTTCCTCAAGGTTCCGTTTTAGGACCACTATTGTTTTCACTATATATTTTACCTCTTGGGGATGTCATTCGGAAACATAATGTTAACTTTCACTGCTATGCGGACGACACACAGCTGTACATTTCAATGAAACATGATGAAGCCCCAAAATTGCCCTCCCTGGAAGCCTGTGTTTCAGACATAAGGAAGTTTGATTTGATTTGATTTGAAGGAAGTGGATGGCTGCAAATGTTCTACTTTTAAACTTGGACAAAACAGAGATGCTTGTTCTAGGTCCCAAGAAACAAAGAGATCGTCTGTTGGATCTGACAATTAATCTTGATGCTTGTACAGTCGTCTCAAATAAAACTGTGAAGGACCTCGGCGTTACTCTGGACCCTGATCTCTCTTTTGACGAACATATCAAGACTTTTTCAAGGACAGCTTTTTTCCATCTACGTAACATTGCAAAAATCTGAAACTTTCTGTCCAGAAATGATGCAGAAAAATTAATCCATGCTTTTGTTACTTCTAGGTTAGACTACTGCAATGCTCTACTTTCCAGCTACCCGGATAAAGCACTAAATAAACTTCAGTTAGTGCTAAACACGGCTGCTAGAATCTTGACTAGAACCAAGAAATGTGATCATTATTACTCCAGTGCTAGCCTCTCTACACTGGCTTCCTGTTAAGGCCAGGGCTGATTATAAGGTTTACTGTTAACCTACAAAGCATTACATGGGCTTGCTCCTACCTATCTTTCTGATTTGGTCCTGCCGTACATACCTACACGTACGCTACGGTCACAAGACGCAGGTCTCCTTATTGTCCCTAGAATTTCTAAGCAAACAGCTGGAGACAGGGCTTTCTCCTATAGAGCTCCATTTTTATGGAATGGTCTGCCTACCTATGTGAGAGACGCAGACTCGGTCTCGACCTTTTAGTCTTTACTGAAGATTAATCTCTTCAGTAGGTCCTATGATTGAGTGTAGTCTGGCCAAGGAGTGTGAAGGTGAACAGAAAGGCACTGGAGCAACGAACCACCCTTGCTGTCTCTGCCTGGCCGGTTCCCCTCTCTCCACTGGGATTCTCTGCATCTAACCCTATTACAGGGGCTGAGTCACTGGCTTACTAGTGCTCTTCCATGCCGTCCCTAGGAGGGGTGCGTCACTTGAGTGGGTTGAGTCACTGACGTGATCAGCCTGTCCAGTTTGGCGCCCCCCTTGGGTTTGTGCTGTGGTGGAGATCTTTGTGGGCTATACTCGGCCTTGTCTCAGGATGATAAGTTGGTGGTTGAAGAAATCCCTCTAGTGGTGTGGGGGCTGTGCTTCGGCAAAGTGGGTGGGGTTATATCCTGCCTGGTTGGCCCTGTCTGGGGGTATCGTCGGACGGGGCCACAGTGTCTCCTGACCCCTCCTGTCTCAGCCTCCAGTATTTATGCTGCAGTAGTTTATGTGTCGGGCGGCTAGGGTCAGTCTGTTATATCTGGAGTATTTCTCCTGTCTTATCCGGTGTCCTGTGTGGATTTTAGTATGCTCCCTCTCTTTCTCTCTTTCTCTCTTTCTTTCTTTCTCCCTTCTCTTGGAGGACCTGAGCCCGAGGAACATGCCTCTGGACTACCTGGCCTGATGACTCCCTGCTGTCCCGAGTCCACCTGGTTGTGCTGCTGCTTCAACTGTTCTGCCTGTGGCTATGTAACCCTGACCTGTTCACCGGACGTGCTACCTTGTCCCGGACCTGCTGTTTTCGACTCTCTCTCTCTACTGCACCTGCTGTCTCTAACTCTGAATGATCGGCTATGAAAAGCTAACTGACATTTACTCCTGAGGTTCTGATCTGTTACACCCTCTACAACCACTGTGATTATTATTATTTGACCCTGCTGGTCATCTATGAACGTTTGAACATCTTGGCCATGTACTGTTATAATCTCCACCCAGCACAGCCAAAAGAGGACTGGCCACCCCTCAGAACCTGGTTACTCTCTAGGTTTCTTCCTAGGTTCTGGCCTTTCTAGGGAGTTTTTCCTAGCCACCGTGCTTCTACATCTGCATTGCTTGCTGTTTGGGGTTTTAGGCTGGGTTTCTGTACAGCACTTTGAGATATCAGCTGATGTAAAAAAGGGCTTTATAAATACATTTGATTGATTTGATCTTAACTGACTTGCCTAGATAAATAAACGTGAAATAAAAAATAAAAATATCCAGCAACTTGGCACAGCCATTGAAGAGGAGTGGGACAACATTCAACAGGCCACAATCTGCCTGATCAACTCTATACGAAAGAAGAAGTGTCACATGAGGTAAATGGTGGACACGCCAGATACTGACTGGTTTTCTGATCCACATCCATACTTCTTTGTTTTAAGTTACAGTATCTGTTACCAACAGATGCATATCTGTATTCCCAGTCATGTGAAATCCATAGATTAGGACCTAATTCATTTTATTTCAATTGACTGATTTCATCATGTGAACTGTAACTCAGGTAAAATATTTGAAATTGTTGCATTTTGTAATTATATTTTTGTTCCGTGTATTAAAGACAGACGGCCAAAGACAACCTCCTGGGTATTCAGAGGGACAGGGGCACTATGCCTTTATAAACAGTACTGACCAGTGATTCATTTGTAAATAGGAAGTGACCTGGGGAGCTCTGAGGTACCGGAACGCATTAAAATAAAAATCACTTTTATAATAAAGCATTGAAATCATTATTATTGCTTTTGCGTACTGGCATAGAGAGGTAGAGTAGGGAGAGACGCTTGCAGAAGTTGAACACGAGGAACATTTTTTAGTTGCCTGGGGTCCGGGGAAAAAATCGCCCTTTATAAATGCATTTCATACAAATCTACATGATTTTTTTAGATGACTGGAGACTTTTGCAGAATCTTATGTATATCTCATCAATGATGGAAATGACAGGCTATACATTGACACTGACAAACTGAGAATCTGAGATCAATGAAAACGATCATTGTCTTGCACCAATCAATAACCTATGCCTTGGTCTGTGGAGACACACGTATTGTACATTATGAGGAGGAAATTATAGCCCTAAAACCGCATTCCAGTTTCACTGACTCACCCAGCGATGCGCAACGTCTCACTCACCCAGCGATGCGCAACGTCTCACTCACCCAGCGATGCGCAACGTCTCACTCACCCAGCGATGCGCAACGTCTCACTCACCCAGCGATGCGCAACGTCTCACTCACCCAGCGATGCGCAACGTCTCACTCACCCAGCGATGCGCAACGTCTCACTCACCCAGCGATGCGCAACGTCTCACTCACCCAGCGATGGCCAATGTTCTCGTACCTAAATCTTATACTGCTCTTGTTTAACGTTGCTCAATAGGGTCTATTTGGAAGTTGATAACGTGGTAGCCAGCAGACAGATTAGTCTTGTCTTCTCAGCAGGATCTGTTTTGGCTGACAGCAGCGATTCTATAACTTTGGCAGACGTATTTCAATCAGGGGTGCTGCTGCACCTCCAAGAACCCTCTCCCGCGGCTTTGATTCTATAAGATCACACATGATTAAGTGCAACACTGGAGAGATGAGAGTTTGCTAATGTCTATCAGAGCAGAGAGATGAGAGTTGCTAATGTCTATCAGAGCAGAGAGTTGCTCATGTCTATCAGAGCAGAGAGTTGAGAGTTGCTCATGTCTATCAGAGCAGAGAGATGCTCATGTCTATCAGAGCAGAGAGATGAGAGTTGCTAATGTCTATCAGAGCAGAGAGATGAGAGTTGCTAATGTCTATCAGAGCAGAGAGATGAGAGATGCTCATGTCTATCAGAGCAGAGAGATGAGAGTTGCTCATGTTTATCAGAGCAGAGAGATGAGAGATGCTCATGTTTATCAGAGCAGAGAGATGAGAGTTGCTCATGTTTATCAGAGCAGAGAGATCAGAGTTGCTCATGTCTATCAGAGCAGAGAGATGAGAGTTGCTCATGTCTATCAGAGCAGAGAGATGAGAGTTGCTCATGTCTATCAGAGCAGAGAGATGAGAGTTGCTCATGTCTATCAGAGCAGAGAGTTGCTCATGTCTATCAGAGCAGAGAGACGAGAGTTGCTAATGTCTATCAGAGCAGAGAGATGAGAGTTGCTCATGTTTATCAGAGCAGAGAGATGAGAGTTGCTCATTTTCTATCAGAGCAGAGAGATGAGAGTTGCTCATTTTCTATCAGAGCAGAGAGTTGCTCATGTTTATCAGAGCAGAGAGATGAGAGTTGCTCATGTCTATCAGAGCAGAGAGTTGCTCATGTCTATCATGTCTTGCTCTGGATTTTACTCACCACCACTACCTTAGATTCCCTGGTAAATGGGATTCCGGATCATGGTAAATGGGATACCGGATCCTGGTAAATGGGATAATGGATCCTGGTAAATGGGATTCCGGATCATGGTAAATGGGATACCGGATCCTGGTAAATGGGATACCGGATCCTGGTAAATGGGATACCGGATCCTGGTAAATGGGATAACGGATCATGGTAAATGGGATAACGGATCCTGGTAAATGGGATACCGGATCCTGGTAAATGGGATAATGGATCCTGGTAAATGGGATACCGGATCCTGGTAAATGGGATACCGGATCATGGTAAATGGGATACAGGATCCTGGTAAATGGGATACCGAATCCTGGTAAATGGGTTAACGGATCCTGGTAAATGGGATACCGGATCATGGTAAATGGGATACCGGATCATGGTAAATGGGATACCGAATCCTGGTAAATGGGATAACGGATCCTGGTAAATGGGATACCGGATCATGGTAAATTGGATACAGGATCCTGGTAAATGGGATAATGGATCATGGTAAATGGGATACCGAATCCTGGTAAATGGGATAACGGATCCTGGTAAATGGGATACCGGATCATGGTAAATGGGATACCGGATCCTGGTAAATGGGATACCGGATCATGGTAAATGGGATACCGGATCCTGGTAAATGGGATACCGGATCATGGTAAATGGGATACCGGATCATGGTAAATGGGATACCGGATCCTGGTAAATGGGATACCGGATCATGGTAAATGGGATACCGGATCATGGTAAATGGGATACCGGATCATGGTAAATGGGATACCGTATCATGGTAAATGGGATACCGGATCATGGTAAATGGGATACCGGATCATGGTAAATGGGATACCGGATCCTGGTAAATGAGATACCGGATCCTGGTAAATGGGATACCGGATAATAGTACATGGGATACCGGATCCTGGTAAATGGGTTCTGGAAAGAAATAGTCCGAAACACATATTTTTCCCAACGCAGTTAAGCCAAAACCACGCCCCGTTATTCAGAGAGGAGTTCTACAAGGCTTTGAGTCTCTCCAAGTCCGGAAGTGAATATCACGTAGAGAGAAATTTCAGTCACTGATTAATAACATTTTCCCTTGTATTTCAAGATTGAAAAATAACATCATGTTGTGGACCGAGCTAGCCATTAACGTCCCTTTAACGCTCAAAGACAGATTCAATGGCTGTAGCATAGCATAGTAAAAAATAAGCATATGTTTTTACCTGATAATAAGACTACTAATGATAATAAAACAACTTCAAATACCGAGCTAGTAACGTTAAGTAGTCTAGGTTAACTAAGCTGACCTTTAATTGAGGGAATTCAGCAGAGTTCTCTGAGACATATTTACAACTCATTGAAACTCTGAAAATAAATACATGGGCAAATGTTACCAAACATGATAATAGGCCTGCATTACTGTAGGCAGCTCATTGTTAAATTATCTTGGAAGGTCACTGTGTCTCTGCGCTGGTCGCCTGTGAGTGAGACAACGCTAGCTAGCCAATGGGAGCGTAGTAGAACCCCTCTCTGAATAACGGGGCCGTGGTTAAATGCGCTGGGGGAAAAAGACGCGTCCTGTGAAACTGAGAGGTGCCGGATCCCGTTCCAGCAGGATCCGGCTCAAATGAACTGGTACTGATATGTAATGTCAATAGTATTGACATTACAATTCAATATCACTCCTCACCAACTATCCATTACTAATGACCCTAACCAACAATAAACCATCTGTTGTTGCTATTATACAGACTTCTGATTGAAGCAACGCTATCTTTCATCATCACCCACAACCCCGATTATAAAACAGAATATCTAATCTACAAAACAACATGGATGTATGAGACGTTGGTTACATTAACCAGACGATGCAAATAGACGGGAATTGGCTGACAACAACAGGAAACTGATACGCTTTCATTGATGCCGAGCTTTGATGTGATTCTGAGTGGTCAGATAGCTAGCAACAATGTCAAGAAACTGCCAAGTGGGGATCCTTGATTGTTTCAGCTTCTTTCATGTTGTTCTTGATACCTTGTCTTGTCTTGAGGTGTTTTGCCTGATTTCAATCGAAACCAACCCGTCTGTTTTACCCACAACCCCATCTGTTTTACCCCACAACCCCATCTGTTTTACCCCACAACCCCATCTGTTTTACCCACAACCCCATCTGTTTTACCCACAACCCATCTGTTTTACCCCACAACCCCATCTGTTTTACCCACAACCCATCTGTTTTACCCCACAACCCCATCTGTTTTACCCACAACCCCATCTGTTTTACCCACAACCCATCTGTTTTACCCCACAACCCCATCTGTTTTACCCACAACCCCATCTGTTTTACCCACAACCCCATCTGTTTTACCCCACAACCCCATCTGTTTTACCCCACAACCCATCTGTTTTACCCCACAACCCCATCTGTTTTACCCACAACCCATCTGTTTTACCCCACAACCCCATCTGTTTTACCCACAACCCCATCTGTTTTACCCACAACCCATCTGTTTTACCCCACAACCCCATCTGTTTTACCCCACAACCCCATCTGTTTTACCCACAACCCCATCTGTTTTACCCCACAACCCATCTGTTTTACCCCACAACCCCATCTGTTTTACCCCACAACCCCATCTGTTTTACCCCACAACCCCATCTGTTTTACCCACAACCCCATCTGTTTTACCCACAACCCATCTGTTTTACCCCACAACCCCATCTGTTTTACCCCACAACCCCATCTGTTTTACCCACAACCCATCTGTTTTACCCACAACCCCATCTGTTTTACCCACAACCCATCTGTTTTACCCACAACCCCATCTGTTTTACCCACAACCCCATCTGTTTTACCCCACAACCCCATCTGTTTTACCCACAACCCCATCTGTTTTACCCACAACCCATCTGTTTTACCCCACAACCCCATCTGTTTTACCCCACAACCCCATCTGTTTTACCCACAACCCCATCTGTTTTACCCCACAACCCATCTGTTTTACCCCCCAACCCATCTGTTTTACCCACAACCCCATCTGTTTTACCCCCCAACCCATCTGTTTTACCCACAACCCCATCTGTTTTACCCACAACCCCATCTGTTTTACCCCACAACCCCATCTGTTTTACCCACAACCCATCTGTTTTTACCCACAACCCCATCTGTTTTACCCACAACCACATCTGTTTTACCCCACAACCCCATCTGTTTTACCCACAACCACATCTGTTTTACCCACAACCCCATCTGTTTTTACCCACAACCCCATCTGTTTTACCCACAACCACATCTGTTTTACCCCACAACCCCATCTGTTTTACCCACAACCACATCTGTTTTACCCACAACCCCATCTGTTTTACCCCACAACCCCATCTGTTTTACCCACAACCCCATCTGTTTTACCCCACAACCCCATCTGTTTTACCCACAACCCATCTGTTTTTACCCACAACCCCATCTGTTTTACCCACAACCCCATCTGTTTTACCCACAACCACATCTGTTTTACCCACAACCCCATCTGTTTTACCCCACAACCCCATCTGTTTTACCCCCCAACCCATCTGTTTTACCCACAACCCATCTGTTTTACCCACAACCCATCTGTTTTACCACCCAACCCATCTGTTTTACCCCCCAACCCATCTGTTTTACCCACAACCCCATCTGTTTTACCCACAACCCCATCTGTTTTACCCACAACCACATCTGTTTTACCCACAACCCCATCTGTTTTACCCCACAACCCCATCTGTTTTACCCCCCAACCCATCTGTTTTACCCACAACCCCATCTGTTTTACCCCACAACCCCATCTGTTTTACCCACAACCCCATCTGTTTTACCCCACAACCCATCTGTTTTACCCCACAACCCCATCTGTTTTACCCCACAACCCATCTGTTTTACCCCACAACCCCATCTGTTTTACCCACAACCCCATCTGTTTTACCGCACAACCCCATCTGTTTTACCCCACAACCCCATCTGTTTTACCCACAACCCCATCTGTTTTACCCCACAACCCCATCTGTTTTACCCCACAACCCCATCTGTTTTACCCCACAACCTATCTGTTTTACCCACAACCCCATCTGTTTTACCCCACAACCCCATCTGTTTTACCCACAACCCCATCTGTTTTACCCCACAACCCCATCTGTTTTACCCCACAACCCCATCTGTTTTACCCACAACCCCATCTGTTTTACCCCACAACCCATCTGTTTTACCCCACAACCCCATCTGTTTTACCCACAACCCCATCTGTTTACCCCACAACCCCATCTGTTTTACCCCACAACCCCATCTGTTTTACCCCACAACCCCATCTGTTTTACCCCACAACCCCATCTGTTTTACCCCACAACCCCATCTGTTTTACCCACAACCCATCTGTTTTACCCCACAACCCCATCTGTTTTACCCCACAACCCCATCTGTTTTACCCACAACCCCATCTGTTTTACCCCACAACCCCATCTGTTTTACCCCACAACCCATCTGTTTTACCCCACAACCCCATCTGTTTTACCCCACAACCCATCTGTTTTACCCCACAACCCCATCTGTTTTACCCCACAACCCCATCTGTTTTACCCACAACCCCATCTGTTTTACCCCACAACCCATCTGTTTTACCCCACAACCCCATCTGTTTTACCCCACAACCCATCTGTTTTACCCACAACCCCATCTGTTTACCCCACAACCCCATCTGTTTTACCCCACAACCCCATCTGTTTTACCCACAACCCCATCTGTTTACCCCACAACCCATCTGTTTTACCCACAACCCCATCTGTTTACCCCACAACCCCATCTGTTTTACCCCACAACCCCATCTGTTTACCCCACAACCCATCTGTTTTACCCACAACCCATCTGTTTTACCCCACAACCCCATCTGTTTTACCCCACAACCCCATCTGTTTTACCCACAACCCCATCTGTTTTACCCCACAACCCCATCTGTTTTACCCCCACAACCCATCTGTTTTACCCCACAACCCCATCTGTTTTACCCCACAACCCATCTGTTTTACCCCACAACCCCATCTGTTTTACCCCACAACCCCATCTGTTTTACCCACAACCCCATCTGTTTTACCCCACAACCCATCTGTTTTACCCCACAACCCCATCTGTTTTACCCCACAACCCATCTGTTTTACCCACAACCCCATCTGTTTACCCCACAACCCCATCTGTTTTACCCCACAACCCCATCTGTTTTACCCACAACCCCATCTGTTTACCCCACAACCCATCTGTTTTACCCACAACCCCATCTGTTTACCCCACAACCCCATCTGTTTTACCCCACAACCCCATCTGTTTTACCCACAACCCCATCTGTTTACCCCACAACCCATCTGTTTTACCCACAACACCATCTGTTTACCCCACAACCCCATCTGTTTTACCCACAACCCCGTCTGTTTACCCCACAACCCCATCTGTTTTACCCACAACCCCATCTGTTTTACCCCACAACCCCATCTGTTTTACCCCACAACCCCATCTGTTTTACCCCACAACCCCATCTGTTTTACCCCACAACCCCATCTGTTTTACCCCACAACCCCATCTGTTTTACCCACAACCCATCTGTTTTACCCCACAACCCCATCTGTTTTACCCCACAACCCCATCTGTTTTACCCACAACCCCATCTGTTTTACCCCACAACCCCATCTGTTTTACCCCACAACCCATCTGTTTTACCCCACAACCCCATCTGTTTTACCCCACAACCCATCTGTTTTACCCCACAACCCCATCTGTTTTACCCCACAACCCCATCTGTTTTACCCACAACCCCATCTGTTTTACCCCACAACCCATCTGTTTTACCCCACAACCCCATCTGTTTTACCCCACAACCCATCTGTTTTACCCACAACCCCATCTGTTTACCCCACAACCCCATCTGTTTTACCCCACAACCCCATCTGTTTTACCCACAACCCCATCTGTTTACCCCACAACCCATCTGTTTTACCCACAACCCCATCTGTTTACCCCACAACCCCATCTGTTTTACCCCACAACCCCATCTGTTTTACCCACAACCCCATCTGTTTACCCCACAACCCATCTGTTTTACCCACAACCCCATCTGTTTACCCCACAACCCCATCTGTTTTACCCACAACCCCATCTGTTTACCCCACAACCCCATCTGTTTTACCCACAACCCCATCTGTTTTACCCCACAACCCCATCTGTTTTACCCCACAACCCATCTGTTTTACCCCACAACCCCATCTGTTTTACCCCACAACCCATCTGTTTTACCCCACAACCCCATCTGTTTTACCCCACAACCCATCTGTTTTACCCCACAACCCCATCTGTTTTACCCACAACCCCATCTGTTTTACCCCCCAACCCATCTGTTTTACCCCCCAACCCATCTGTTTTACCCCACAACCCATCTGTTTTACCCCACAACCCCATCTGTTTTACCCCACAACCCATCTGTTTTACCCCACAACCCCATCTGTTTTACCCACAACCCCATCTGTTTTACCCCACAACCCCATCTGTTTTACCCCACAACCCCATCTGTTTTACCCACAACCCATCTGTTTTACCCCACAACCCCATCTGTTTTACCCACAACCCCATCTGTTTTACCCACAACCCATCTGTTTTACCCCACAACCCCATCTGTTTTACCCCACAACCCCATCTGTTTTACCCACAACCCATCTGTTTTACCCACAACCCCATCTGTTTTACCCACAACCCATCTGTTTTACCCACAACCCCATCTGTTTTACCCACAACCCCATCTGTTTTACCCCCCAACCCATCTGTTTTACCCACAACCCCATCTGTTTTACCCACAACCCCATCTGTTTTACCCCCCAACCCATCTGTTTTACCCACAACCCCATCTGTTTTACCCCCCAACCCATCTGTTTTACCCACAACCCCATCTGTTTTACCCACAACCCCATCTGTTTTACCCCACAACCCCATCTGTTTTACCCACAACCCATCTGTTTTACCCACAACCCCATCTGTTTTACCCACAACCACATCTGTTTTACCCACAACCCCATCTGTTTTACCCCACAACCCCATCTGTTTTACCCCCCAACCCATCTGTTTTACCCACAACCCCATCTGTTTTACCCACAACCACATCTGTTTTACCCACAACCCCATCTGTTTTACCCACAACCCCATCTGTTTTACCCACAACCCATCTGTTTTACCCCACAACCCCATCTGTTTTACCCCACAACCCATCTGTTTTACCCCACAACCCCATCTGTTTTACCCCACAACCCATCTGTTTTACCCCACAACCCCATCTGTTTTACCCCACAACCCATCTGTTTTACCCCACAACCCCATCTGTTTTACCCCACAACCCATCTGTTTTACCCACAACCCCATCTGTTTACCCCACAACCCCATCTGTTTTACCCCACAACCCCATCTGTTTTACCCACAACCCCATCTGTTTACCCCACAACCCCATCTGTTTTACCCACAACCCCATCTGTTTACCCCACAACCCCATCTGTTTTACCCCACAACCCCATCTGTTTTACCCACAACCCCATCTGTTTACCCCACAACCCATCTGTTTTACCCACAACCCCATCTGTTTACCCCACAACCCCATCTGTTTTACCCACAACCCCATCTGTTTACCCCACAACCCCATCTGTTTTCCCCACAACCCCATCTGTTTTACCCCACAACCCCATCTGTTTTACCCCACAACCCATCTGTTTTACCCCACAACCCCATCTGTTTTACCCCACAACCCATCTGTTTTACCCCACAACCCCATCTGTTTTACCCCACAACCCATCTGTTTTACCCCACAACCCCATCTGTTTTACCCACAACCCCATCTGTTTTACCCCACAACCCCATCTGTTTTACCCCACAACCCCATCTGTTTTACCCACAACCCATCTGTTTTACCCCACAACCCCATCTGTTTTACCCACAACCCCATCTGTTTTACCCACAACCCATCTGTTTTACCCCACAACCCCATCTGTTTTACCCCACAACCCCATCTGTTTTACCCCACAACCCCATCTGTTTTACCCACAACCCATCTGTTTTACCCACAACCCCATCTGTTTTACCCACAACCCATCTGTTTTACCCACAACCCCATCTGTTTTACCCACAACCCATCTGTTTTACCCACAACCCCATCTGTTTTACCCACAACCCCATCTGTTTTACCCCCCAACCCATCTGTTTTACCCACAACCCCATCTGTTTTACCCACAACCCCATCTGTTTTACCCCCCAACCCATCTGTTTTACCCACAACCCCATCTGTTTTACCCCCCAACCCATCTGTTTTACCCACAACCCCATCTGTTTTACCCACAACCCCATCTGTTTTACCCCACAACCCCATCTGTTTTACCCACAACCCATCTGTTTTACCCCCCAACCCATCTGTTTTACCCCCCAACCCATCTGTTTTACCCACAACCCCATCTGTTTTACCCACAACCCATCTGTTTTACCCCACAACCCCATCTGTTTTACCCCCCAACCCATCTGTTTTACCCACAACCCCATCTGTTTTACCCACAACCCCATCTGTTTTACCCACAACCCCATCTGTTTTACCCCCCAACCCATCTGTTTTACCCACAACCCCATCTGTTTTACCCCCCAACCCATCTGTTTTACCCACAACCCCATCTGTTTTACCCACAACCCCATCTGTTTTACCCCATAGTTGTGCACCTTCTGTTTTGTTGCCAGACAACCAACCTGTCTACAGCCTACAAAATATGTCCATTATTTAGATAGCAAGGCAAATACATGATAAAGATCTGTAGGGATCCGTGTGAAATCAAATCAGCTAATTGGTGCAGCAAGTATTGGTGGGAACGAGTTAGAAGTGGTAACACGCCAAATGATGGTCAAACAACTATGACGCACCCAGCAGGTGATGCATTAACGGGAAAGGTCAACTTTTGTCGAGCTGCCAAATGGCACCCTATTCCCTACATAGTGCACTACTTTTGGTCAAATGTGGCGCACTATATAGGGAATAGGGTGGCATTTGGAAACCAGACGTTGTCACATGAATTCACGTTATAACACTGTGTGAACTGAACACGTCTGGTGCAAGCCAGCCCTGCCAGCAGGCAGACCCTGTGGGGGTTTTACATCTACAGACACAGAGTAGTGTAATAAAACATGTAACATCATCCATCTATGTGCTACATAATATACGGTATTGAATAGATATAGTGTAAGTATACATAAATAAACGTATACGTGTATGGAATATATAGCGATACAAATAATGAATCGATGAGTTACATAAGATAAAGTAGCTAGCCTATAAAAGGAAACATCATAGCCCAAGAAGGACAGATGGGAAATATTATTGACATTTGCCAATCAAATGCATTGCATTTGTCCTGCTTGAATGAAGAGAGGTATGTAAATCAGTTAAACAATGATGATTACATTTCTTTTGTCGATTCGTCTATCGGGAAGTTATTTGAAACTTGGTAAAACTGCTAGGCATTCTGTTTTCCCCGTCGATGAACTATAGCCTACGGTCTCACAGTCACCGTATCAAGGGGAATAACGTTCAAAAGACGCATTTTTTCTGGATAAAGATTAAAGTCATACATAGTACTTACATCCAGAAATATGGACATTCCTTTTTTCAATTCCATTGGAGTGGTGGTTTCATCAGAAAGCAACTGCACCGCCTCAGAAGAACAATCCATTTTACAGGTGATCTTTTTATTTTCAATTTTATGTTGGTAATAAACTAGTTGTGTTCAGTTGAATGAATCTAGTCTAAAAGTCAACGAAAAAACGACCGAAAGATCAGCTGATATGATCCGACAGAATTCATACAACCGCTACCGCTGTGCATTTCAACTCGCGTTGCGTTCTACAGGTTGCCGTTGCGATGCGCGTCTCGGATAGAAGGTGCGACGGGAAGGAACGCGTTTGTCCGTCATAAAGGGGGAAAGATGGTGAGCAGTGGGCAATGTTTCAGTATGTCGCTTGCATCCCAATGAGGATAATTATTTATGTTTCTTATAACGATGTTACGTAAAACAAATGTAGGCCTATTGTTTTAATATTTTATATTTCAACAAGTCATAATAGGCAGGCCATAATGGATCCTAATTAGTGTAGCTGTGGGATTACTTACATATTTAATTTCACAATGTAACAAATGGTAATGTTATTTGATAGTGATGAGAGTAAATGTAATTTTACAAGATACCTTACAAATATATATATATATATTTTAAATGTAGCCTACCCCTGTTTAGGTGAATGATCAAATGTATTTAGCAAGCGTGTATTTTAGGAATAATAGTGATTTAGGAATAAGGACCAGGTAGCCTGATACAGGTTGTGATCTGACAAATTTACATAAACATAACATATAGGCCTCGGGACTTTTTCCTTAGAACAGTCTTACCTCGTTCTACTTTTTCCTTAGAACAGTCTTACCTCGTTCTACTTTTTCCTTAGAACAGTCTTACCTCGTTCTACTTTTTCCTTAGAACAGTCTTACCTCGTTCTACTTTTTCCTTAGAACAGTCTTACCTCGTTCTACTTTTTCCTTAGAACAGTCTTACCTCGTTCTACTTTTTCCTTAGAACAGTCTTACCTCGTTCTACTTTTTCCTTAGAACAGTCTTACCTCGTTCTACTTTTTCCAGACACATTTTAGATTAGTAGTCTATGCTACTAATATACGTAGAGTTCCTCCTCTGTGATTTAAAACGAGATATTCAGGAGCAACACGACTGACTGTTGTGAGACATGAGAACTCAAGAGGAGATGTGAACGCTGTAAAAGAAGCCTGTACAACAGCGCTCTCTAGTGGTGTTTTAATAGAATGCACACAAACATAAATTCCACAGATTATATCACAGTAAACAAAACATTTAAAAAAAAAAATAATCGCTTTGGTGCAATTTTCACAAGCACGTGGAACATTTTAACAACTCGTATTAAAAACTCAGACAGATCATCAAGAAGACAGTTGTTTCAAAACTCAGCACATTTTCAATTGACTAATAAGTACAACACACAAAAATCATACAGTCACTTTTTCACCAAACTGAATCAGTGTTTAATCTAGAAATACATGTTTCACATTGCAATACATGGTCATATAAAGTCAATGCCTTTCACAATGCAATGCTCTGAATGTGGATAGATAAGAGAGTTCCCTCTGATCATGACATAACAGGTTGTGACAAGAGAAATTACCATCAGGAATGATAGACATGAAATACGATGCTTTTTTTCTTAGGGGAATCTGACTTTGCTAAACAATGCTGTAAATTTGAGGGTCTCTTATAGCAAAACGTCTATTTGCCACTTCCTTGGTCGACCTTGAAATGGGACTGTATGTAGCAGTTCAGCTCCCGTCCTTCTCCTCGCCCCTAACTGGGTTCGAACCAGGGACCCTCTGCACACATCAACAACAGCCACACTCGAAGCATCGTTACCCATCGCGCCACAAAAGCCGATTGAAACGCTATAAGTGCGCACCACCGCTAACTAGCTAGCCATTTCACATCGGTTACATGTAGGTGGACACCAGAGTTGCAGAGGGATTCATTTGACATGGTTGACATCATGCATTGCGCACAGTTTGTCTTACTCTCTTAATAAGGCAATTGTCCAATAATTCTTCTTTATACCCTCTTGTTTTGAATCGTTCACATACATCTTTGGCATCTACATCAAAGGATAAATCAGAGTCACAAAAGCGCCTAATGCGAATGAGTTGGCCATATGGTAAACTATTTCAATGAAGATAACTGCTGAAATGAAGAAAGGTATATATATATATATCAGTGGAGGCTCGTCAGGAGGAGGAAGGGGAGGACCATCTTCCTCAGTGAATATCATAAAAATAAAAATAGTGAAATTTTTTAAAAGTTACCCTGTCACCAAATAATTGATTAAAACACACTGTTTTGCAAAGAAGGTCTACAGTAGCCTCAATAGCACCATGGTGTAGCCAGAGGACAGCTAGCTTCCGTCTTCCTCTTGGTACATTGACTTCAATACAAAACCTAGGAGGCTCTTGGTTCTCACCCTCTTCCATAGACTTACAGAGTAATTATGACAACTTCCAGGGGGCATCTTCTAACCTATCAGAGCTCTTGCAGCATGAACTGACATGTTTTCCACCCAATCAAATAATTAATCTAGTACTGAAAGCATAAGCTACAGCTAGCTAGCACTGCAGTGGATAAAATGTGGTGAGTAGTTGACTCAAAGAGAGAGAAAGACAATAGTTTAACAGTTTTGAACAAATTAATTTAAAAAATGAAGGAGGAGCAAGAAAAAGAAAGAGAGCTAGGTATATTTTGTAAAAAAAAAAAATTCACTTTCACTTTCACTTACTTAGCTAACAAATGCAGCTAGCTAGTTTCGCGTACTCAAACACCCGTCTCAAACAGAAGGATGTTATGTTGCTGGCTATGACTGTCCAACACTGGAACTCTTCCATTTCAAGGTAAGCTTTTGGTTTGACAAATGTATTGCCACCTGGGCCCGCCGGTGTAACTGCTAAATTGCTTACTGACTGTACACTGTAATGCATGATTGTAGCGGATTTACTAACGCGTTAGGCGTTAGCTATTTCCAAAATGGCGTAGCAGTCAGACATCTTCGTCCTGTCATGTCCCTTGTATATATCTTTTTACATCTTTTTCTTCACATATCTTTTTAAAAATATTTTCCTAAACCTCAACTTCTAAATACTCTCCTGCAACCCGCCTCACCCAATGTGGCGTGGATCTGCTTTTTTCTAAAGTAGTTATATTTACTTTGGATCTGGAATCCCTCAACTGAAGCTAAGCTACCTACCAGCTATCAGTTAGCAAACTATTGCTAGCGGTCATCAGCTAACCTTTAGCTCGGAAAGCTCTCGCCAGATCGAACAACGTGACTCAAACCAGAGCATAACCGACCTATTTCTCTCCATATCCCCGGATTCCTACCGCAAACTCTGAACATTTTCATCTGGATCTTTGCAACTAGCTAACCGCAATCCCGGGTGACTACTCCTGGCTAGCATTTCCATCCCGGAGCAAGCACCAATTAGCCTGAAGCTAGCCCGGCCAGGGCTCCTGTGCTACCACCGAAGCCCACTCCTGGGCTACAATATCCGGACCCCTTCTACTGCTGGTACGGGGCACGGAACCCCGCCGATCCTCTACGATTGGAAAACCGACATAATCTGCCCGAGGATTCCAACAGGCCCCTCAGGCGCGACGCCCGCTGAAGGCCCATTCTGCTAACCTGCTAGCTACCTAGAGCTACTTGGAACCCCACAAATTCCACGACTGGTCTATCGACGTCACCGCACGAAGAGGCAAAAACAGACTTACCCCCATCGCAACGTCTCCCAAAGGCTAACTTACTAGCCCCGGTCTACTAACTGCTAGCTTGCCTGCCCCGGTCTGCTAACTGCTAGCCCCTGCTAACTGCTTGCTTGCCAACCCGGTCTGCTAACTGCTAGCTTGCCAACCCGGTCTGCTAACTGCTAGCCCCGGTCTGCTAACTGCTAGCTTGTTTAACCCCGGCCTACTAACTGTTAGCTTGTTAGCATCGGCCTGCTAACTGTCTGAATCGCCGTGTCCCCAGTCAGCCCAACCACTCACTGGACCCATATGTTCACTTGGCTACGCATGTCTCTCTCTAATGTCAATATGCCTCGTCCATTACTGTCCTGGTTAGTGATTACTGTCTTATTTCACTGTAGAGCCTCTAGCCCTGCTCAATATGCCTAAACCAACCATGTTGTTCCACCTCCTGCATATGCGATGACATCACCTGGTTTAAACATCTCTAGAGACTATATCTCTCTCATCATTACTCAATGCCTAGGTTTACCTCCAATGTACTCACATCCCACCTTACCTTTGTCTGTACACTATGCCTTGAATCTATGCTATCGTGCCCAGAAACCTGCTCCTTTTACTCTGTTCCGACCGTGGTAGACGACCAGTTCTTATAGCCTTTAGCCGTACCCTTATCCTACTTCTCCTCTGTTCCTGTGGTGATGTAGAGGTTAATCCAGGTCCTGCAGTGCCTAGCTCCACTCCCACTCCCCAGGTGTTCTCATTTGTTGACTTCTGTAACCGTAAAAGCCTTGGTTTCATGCATGTTAACATTAGAAGCCTCCTCCCTAAGTTTGTTTTACTCACTGCTTTAGCACACTCTGTCACCCGGATGTCTTAGCCGTGTCTGAATCCTGGCTTAGGAAGACCACCAAAAACCCTGAAATCTCCATCATCAACTATAACATTTTCCGCCAAGATAGAACTGCCAAAGGGGGCGGGGTTGCAATCTACTGCAAAGATAGCTTGCATAGTTCTGTATTACTATCCAGGTCTGTACCCAAACAATTCGAGCATCTACTTCTAAAAATTCACCTTTCCAGAAACAAGTCTCTCACTGTTGCCGCTTGCTATAGACCTCCCCCTGCTCCCAGCTGTGCCCTCGACACCATATGTGAATTGATTGCCCCCCATCTATCTTCTGAGCTCGTGCTACTAGGTGACCTAATTAACACTACAATCTAAGCTTGATGCCCTCAATCTCACTCAAATTATCAATGAACCTACCAGGTACAACTCTAAATCCGTAAACACGGGCACCCTCATAGATGTCATCCTAACTAACTCGCCCTCCAAATACACCTCTGCTGTTTTCAATCAAGGTCTCAGCGATCACTGCCTCATTGCCTGCATCCGTAATGGGTCTGCGACCTAACGACCACCCCTCATCACTGTCAAACGCTCCCTAAAACACTTCTGCGAGCAGGCCTTTCTAATCGACCTGGCCGGGGTATCCTGGAATGACCTCATCCCATCAGTAGATGATGCCTGGCTATTCTTTAAAAGTGCCTTCCTCGCCATCTTAAATAAGCATGCCACATTCAAAAAATGTAGAACTAGGAATAGATATAGTCCTTGGTTCACTCCAGACCTGTCTGCCCTTGACCAGCACAAAAACATCCTGTGGCGTTCTGCATTAGCATCGAATAGCCCCCGTGATATGCAACTTTTCAGGGAAGTTAGGAACAAATATACACAGGCAGTTAGGAAAGCTAAGGCTAGCTTTTTCAAACAGAAATTTGCATCCTGTAGTACTAAATCCAAAAAGTTCTGGGACACTGTAAAGTCCATGGAGAATAAGAGCACCTCCTCCCAGCTGCCCACTGCTCTGAGGCTAGGAAACACTGTCATCACCGATAAATCCACTATAATTGAGAATTTCAATAAGCATTTCTCTACGGCTGGCCATGCTTTCCACCTGGCTACCCCTACCCCTGGTCAACTGCCCAGCACCCTCCACAGCAACCCGCCAAAGCCCCCACCATTTCTCCTTCACCCAAATCCAGATAGCTGATGTTCTGAAAGAGCTGCAAAATCTGGACCCCTACAAATCAGCCGGGCTAGACAATCTGGACCCTCTCTTTCTAAAATGATCTGCCGAAATTGTTGCAACCCCCATTACTAGCCTGTTCAAACTCTCTTTCGTATCGTCTGAGATCCCCAAAGATTGGAAAGCTGCCGCGGTCATCCCCCTCTTCAAAGGGGGAGACACTCTAGACCCAAACTGTTACAGACCTATATCTATCCTACCCTGTCTTTCTAAGGTCTTCGAAAGCCAAGTTAACAAACAGATTACCGACCATTTCGAATCCCACTGTACCTTCTCCGCTATGCAATCTGGTTTCAGAGCTGGTCATGGGTACACCTCAGCCACGCTCAAGGTCCTAAATTACATCATAACCGCCATCGATAAGAGACATTACTGTGCAGCAGTATTCATCGACCTGGCTAAGGCTTTCGACTCTGTCAATCACCACATTCATATTGGCAGACTCGACAGCCTTGGTTTCTCAAATGACTGCCTCGCCTGGTTTACCAACTACTTCTCTGATAGAGTTCAGTGTGTCAAATCGGAGGGCCTGTTGTCTGGACCTCTGGCAGTCTCTATGGGGGTGCCACAGGGTTCAATTCTCGGGCCGACTCTCTTCTCTGTATACATCAATGATGTCGCTCTTGCTGCTGGTGATTCTCTGATCCACCTCTACGCAGACGACACCATTCTGTATACATCTGGCCCTTCTTTGGACACTGTGTTAACTAACCTCCAGACGAGCTTCAATGCCATACAACTCTCCTTCTGTGACCTCCAACTGCTCTTAAATGCAAGTAAAACTAAATGCATGCTATTCAACCGATCACTGCCCGCACCTGCCCAGCATCATTACTCTGGACGGCTCTGACTTAGAATACGTGGACAACTACAAATACCTAGGTGTTTGGTTAGACTGTAAACTCTCCTTCCAGACTCACATTAAGCATCTCCAATCCAAAATTAAATCTAGAATCGGCTTCCTATATCGCAACAAAGCATCCTTCACTCATTCTGCCAAACTTACCCTCGTAAAACTGACCATCCTACCGATCCTCGACTTCGGTGATGTCATCTATAAAATAGCCTCCAACACTCTACTCAACAAACTGGATGCAGTCTATCACAGTGCCATCCGTTTTGTCACCAAAGCCCCATAAACGACCCACCATTGCGACCTGTACGCTCTCGTTGGTTGGCCCTCGCTTCATATTTGTCGCCAAACCCACTGGCTACAGGTTATCTACAAGTCTCTGCTAGATAACCTTATCTCAGCTCACTGGTCACCATAGCAGCACCCACTCGTAGCACGCGCTCCAGCAGATATATCTCACTGGTCACCCCCAAAGCCAATTCCTCCTTTGGTCGTCTTTCCTTCCAGTTCTCTGCTGCCAATGACTGGAACGAACTGCAAAAATCTCTGAAGCTGGAGACTCATATCTCCCTCACTAGCTTTAAGCACCAGCTGTCAGAGCAGCTCACAGATCACTGCACCTGTACATAGCCCATCTGTAAACAGCCCATCCAACTACCTCATCCCCATACTGTTTTTATTTATTTATCTTGCTCCTTTGCACCCCAGTATCTCTACTTGCACATTTATCTTCTGCACATCTACCGTTCCAGTGTTTAATTGCTATATTGTAATTACTTCGCCACAATGGCCTATTTATTGCCTTAACTCCCTTATCTTACCTCATTTGCACTCACTGTATATAGGCTTTTTGTTTTATTTTGTTCTACTGTAATATTGACTGTATGTTTGTTTATTCCATGTGTAACTCTGTGTTGTTGTATGTGTCGAACTGCTATGCTTTATCTTGGCGAGGTCGCAGTTGCAAATGAGAACTTGTTCTCAACTGGCCGACCTGGTTAAATAAAGGTGAAATAAATAAATAGTGAAAGTTGAAAGGTGAAAGTAAAAACATAAAAAAATAAAAAGTTCTATTAGCTACAGTTGACTATGATGTTACTTTAGCTAATATGGTGACATCAATGTAGGCTGTGTGTAGCGGTTATGATATGAAGGTTTGGAAAGGTTTTTCCGCCTTGTCACAGACAGCTGCTATGTTGTGCATTGAAGTCCACAAGCGAAGGGAAAAGGTGAGAGAGTGCAGATGCGTGAAGAAATACAACGAGCGGTTTGTCTGCCTATAAAAGTGAACTGTGTTTTGCGTGTGACCAGGGGTGTATTCATTCTGCTGATTCTGTTGAAAAACGTTTCTTTAACGTAAGCAAACGGAATGAAACGGAGATAAACATACCTGAATCTGTCCAATAGAAACTCTGGAATAATGATTACACCCTAGATCAGCTAGATACAGGTAAGAGGTTGCATGGTGTCACTGAAAGTGTCGCTGTCTGTCACCTCAAATCTTTCTCTCGACCTGTGTGAACCTACGTTGTAAACGTTTATTCGTAGTCTTAAACAGCAGCTACTCCTCTGATTTCTATCCGTTATTTTCAATACACCTCAGTGTGCAAGCTATTGCCATCTTTCTTATCCAAAACATCCAAAAAAAGGAAAATGTGTTCTTTGTCTGATACGAACGTAAATTTCATGGATGGCGTCCAGCAATTCAAGATCATCACCACCAAATGAAACAAATGTCATAAATATATCTGCTAAACTATTCCTTATCAAGAGGATTAAACATTATTTGAGTCAAATAACAGAAATTGACTTACCGCTGAGCTTGTCTAATGAAATATTGACTAAGAATTATTTAAAGTTTGAATGCTGATATTATCTTCAGGATCAAAGAACTGAAATGGATCACAATGTATTTATGGGGAAATTTGATTTGGACTTTGTATACAATAATAATCCACATTCTAGGTTTATCAAAGGGTAAAATTTAGGAGGGGTCCACTTGTTTTATCAGTGTTTATGTCCTAAATGACCCCCTATTACCTAAATCAGGGCACTACTTTTGACCAAGGGGCTATTCAGACTTGTTCTTCTTTGCCTGAACGTGGGACATCTTGTTCATAATACCTACTGTAGACTGAGTTGTGTCTGCTAAGAAGAACATTAAACTAGCTGAGGAATGAAGTCTCACTTCATAATGGAAACTGTATAACTGAACATGTGTGTTTACATTTGTGCACCTAAAGAACTAAACACATACTGTTTTTCAAATACAGAACTTGTTGACTGAAATGACACCACAAAACAACTGAATGGACAAAACATGAATAAGAACTAATAGAGATATATAAAATACAAATTAATAATAGAATTATGCCTATTATAACCATCCCTTGAAAAATTGAAATGTTCTGTGTTCGCCATGTACCAGGCTCGTTGTCTGATTGGGCCAGAACGGCAGTAGTCTGGTTCTTGGCATTCTGGGAAATAAACAGAGCAGTATCTGGTGTATCAATAGCATGTAGCGTCTATCAGCACCTACAATTCTGGGTGAAGCAAGAAACAACACGTAGTTGGCTATCAGACTGACGTCGGTGCTCCGGTTGTCACTTTGCCCCGGGAAGAGAAAAATAAGGACGTTTTTTGAGTGAATCACGCGTTGGAATGGATTTCCAGGACTTTGCACACGCAGCAGCTAGTAAAGTGGAGTACAGTATATCTCAACGGAGTAGAAACGCGCTGCAACGTTTCGCTAAATAGGACCCAAGAGTTGCAAAAGTCTTGCACGGATTTATCTTTGAACGGTTTTGTATCTATACGAATAGTAAACATGATCTGACGTTTTTAGCAATAACGTGACTTTCTTGTCAGTTTGTTGCTGCTCTTTCCTCGGCTCGACAGATTTTCATCGACCGATGCTTTTCAACTCAGTGGTTTTTGGGGGATGACAACTGGTGTGAGTGATTTATGGCGTTTGACTCCCAGGCGATGTGAACGTTAATCATAAGTGATTGAACTGCCGTGTCTCCCAATTTGGTGAACACAAGATAACGGTCACACTGGACGAGGATTATTTTAATGGTAACTCGGATTGGAATAATTTTAATTTTTGAAGTCTGTGTAAACAATTGTCCTCTGTACTGATAAAGTGACGGGTCCGCAGCACAGAAGAGATCGATAACCTCTGTGTCAGCACGTTTTTACCATACGTATCTTTCTCAGTTGTCATTCTATTTTTGTTCGAGCCCGGTCGTTTCTACAATGGAAACGATCGTATTCAAGTTACAACGCTCATCGTTAATCTGAGCACCACCATCAGAACAACTGGCTATCTTCCCGAGACTCGTTGTAGGACAATCATGTGGGGCCCTGCGCCACCATTCCTGCAGGTCGCCGTAAAAGTCCTGAAACACGCCGCTGTCAAAGGACAGATCCAGATGAACCGCTGGCTCCAGAGATCCTCCCCGGACGAGTGCGATAAAGTTGACCTCTTGATATGCAACGCCTTTGACGAGAGAGGAGGCGCCGTCGGCAAGTCTGACGGAGACCCGGGGAGCATCGTTGACGCTGGCGTGTCATTCACCGGTGGCATCACCAACGGTGATTTCAGACACCCGTGTTGTATTACCACGTGTTGCTTCAAGAGCAGCCTCCTGGCGTGCATTCTGACAGCTGTGTGCTTCTCCTCCGTGGCTCTAGTCCGACAGTACCTCAAGGACCTTCTACTCTGGGTGGAGAGCTTGGACAGCCTGGTTGGAGTCCTGCTGTTCATAGTTGGTCTGATCATTGTGTCCTTCCCATTCGGTTGGGGCTACATCGTACTGAACGTGGCTGCGGGATACCTCTACGGCTTCGTGCTGGGTATGGGACTGGTGATGGTGGGGGTGCTCATCGGTACCTTCGTGGCTCACCTGGTGTGTAAGAGACTGTTGACGGACTGGGTGGTCAACAAGGTGGGGAACTCTGAACAGCTCAGCGCTGTGATACGGGTGGTGGAGGGGGGGAGCGGACTCAAAGTTGTGGCCTTAGCGAGACTCACGCCCATTCCGTTTGGACTCCAGAATGCAGTGTTTTCAGTGAGTATGGTTGAAATTCTTTCTTATTTCTTGCAAGTGAAGTTGCTGATGGTGTCCATGGTCTGTGACGTCGCTGACGGTGTCCATGGTCTGTGACGTCGCTGACGGTGTCCATGGTCTGTGACGTTGCTGATGGTGTCCATGGTCTGTGACGTTGCTGACGGTGTCCATGGTCTGTGACGTTTCTGACGGTGTCCATGGTCTGTGACGTCGCTGACGGTGTCCATGGTCTGTGACGTTGCTGATGGTGTCCATGGTCTGTGACGTTGCTGATGGTGTCCATGGTCTGTGACGTTGCTGATGGTGTCCATGGTCTGTGACGTTGCTGACGGTGTCCATGGTCTGTGACGTCGCTGATGGTGTCCATGGTCTGTGACGTTGCTGATGGTGTCCATGGTCTGTGACGTTGCTGATGGTGTCCATGGTCTGTGACGTCGCTGACGGTGTCCATGGTCTGTGACGTTGCTGATGGTGTCCATGGTCTGTGACGTTGCTGATGGTGTCCATGGTCTGTGACGTTGCTGATGGTGTCCATGGTCTGTGACGTTGCTGATGGTGTCCATGGTCTGTGACGTTGCTGACGGTGTCCATGGTGATGGTGTCCATGGTCTGTGAAGATGTATGGATCCCTAATGGGACCCCATTCCCATAGTGCTCTGTAAAGGCATCTGCAGGGGTGGTCGACCTTGTTCCTGGAGAGCCTGGTGGACGTGCAGGCCTTTGTTCCAGCCCTGCTCCAACATATTTGAATGCTTCGGCTAATGTGGCCTAGGTCCTGATGACAAGCTGATTTGCAGTATCAGGTGTGTTCAAGCAGGGTTGGAACACAAGCCTGCACACTTAGGAGAACAAGGTATTTATCTATAAGAACATTCAGTTTGTTGAGCACGTTATTGGCCTATAAGCTGTACTCCAATACATAGTATGTGTCCTCAGAATATGTATGGCCCGTTGTCATACATTTATCTGGGTCTTGTCTCTAATACAAAGCCCACTGCCTTTACAAAAGGACAGCAAGGGAAAGTCCTTTTTTGGGGTAGAAGTTCTTTTAGACAGTGTTAACACCTACACTTGGGCCTACACTTGACAGTCAAGTGACTGGGTGTGTATCCCAAACAGCACCCTAGTCCCATAGGGCTCTGGTCTAAAGTAGTGCACTGTATAGGGAAGAGGGTGTTATTCGGGATCCCTCGTCTGTCTCTCCACACCAAGGACACGATATTTGCTGCCACCTCAGTCTTTTCTGTAACCTGACGCACTTGACCTCCCAATCACTGTTTGAATTATTGATTAACCTTGATGACTCACCTTTCATTCTCTTCCTAGTAATCTGAACGAATCGGTTGTTGTTGTGCATCTGCAATGAGGGAGGTTCCACATCTGTCTGTCATGTCAACTCCCTTGTCAGTCATGCCGAACATGTCAAATCAAATCAAACTTATTTTTTATATAGCCCTTCTTACATCAGCTGATATCTCAAAGTGCTGTACAGAAACCCAGCCTAAAACCCCTAAACAGCAAGCAATGCAGGTGTAGAAGCACGGTGGCTAGGAAAAACTCCCTAGAAAGGCCAAAACCTAGGAAGAAACCTAAAGAGGAACCAGGCTATGAGGGGTGGCCAGTCCTTTTCTGGCTGTGCCGGGTGGAGATTATCACAGAACATGGCCAAGATGTTCAAATGTTCATAAATGATTTCAGCTTGTTTCATTAAGTTTCAGCTTGTTTCATCTTGTTTCATTAAGTTTCAGCTTGTTTCATCTTGTTCTTGATACCATTTCTTGTTTTGATTGATTTCATGTCTATGTTAATATGTGCTAGCTAGCTAACCGTAACAATGTATTTGAGAGACGTGCTCATTGTGCAAATGAATTTCTATTTTCAATAAACATTGTAGATTTAAATATATAGTTCAGATGTTGTCAACAATCTTAGCCAACCCTAGTTGCTCACACGTCGGTTTGGTCGCTAAACAACCAGCCCGTCTATACACGGGGTACCAGTACCGAGTCGCTGTGCAGGGGTACGAGGTAATTGAGGTAGATATGTACATTTAGCCTAGGTAGGGATAAAGTGACTAGGCAACAGGATAGATAATAAACAGTAGCATCAGTGTATGTGATGAGTTAAAATAATTAGTTAAAAAAGGGTCACTGCAGGTAGTCTGGGTAGCTCACTATTTAGCAGGCGTATGGCTTGGGGTTAGAAACTATTTAACTCACTATTTAGCAGTCGTATGGCTTGGGGTTAGAAGCTATTTAACTCACTATTTAACAGCCTTATGGCTTTGGGTTAGAAACTATTTAACTCACTATTTAGCAGTCGTATGGCTTTGGGTTAGAAGCTAATAACTCACTATTTAACAGTCGTATGGCTTGGGGTTAGAATCTGTTCAGGGTACTGTTGGTTACAGACATGGTGCATCACTACAGCTTCCTGTGTGAAAAGAGAGAACAGTTTATGACTTGGGAGGCTGGAGTCTTTGACAATTTTTAGGTCCTTCCTCTGACACCGCCTGGTATAGAGGTCCTGGATGGCAGGGAGCTCGGCCCCAGTGATGTACTGGGCCGTACGCACTACCCTCTGTAGCGCCTTGCGGTCGGATGCCAAGCAGATATCATACCAAGTGGTGATGCAGCCAGTCAAGATGCTCCTAATGGTGCAACTCTACAACTTTCTGAGGAACTGAGGACCCGTGCCAAATATTTTCAGTCTCCTGAAGGGGATGAGGCGTTGTCGTGCCCTCTTCACGACTGTGTTGGTGTGTGTTGACCCTGATTAGGTTATTGGTGATGTGGACACAGAGGAACTTGAAGCGTTCGACCCGCTCCCCTATAGCCCCTTCGATGTGGATGGGGGTGTGCTCGCCCCTCTGTTTCCTGTAGTCCACGATCAAGCAAACCGTTGTCGTGTCGTCAGCAAACTTAATGTTGGAGTCGTGCATGGCCACTCAGTCGTGGGTGAACTGGGAGTACAGAAGGGGAACTAAGCACACATCCCTGAGGGGCCCCCGTGTTGAGGGTCAGCGTGGCGGTTGGGTTGTTGCCTACCCTCACCACATGGAGGTGGCATGGAGGTGTTCATTCCCAGGGTCCTTAGCTTATTGAGGAACTTGGAGGGCACTATGGTGTTGAACGCTGAGCTGTAGTCCATGAACAACATTCTCACGTAGGTGTTCGTCTTGTCCACGTGGGAAAGGGCAGTGTGGATTGAGATTGTGTCATCGGTGGATCTGTAGGAGCGATATGCAAATTGGAAGTGTGTCCAGGGTTTCTGGGATGATGGTGTTGATGTTAGCCATGACCAGCCTTTCAAAGCATTTCATGGCTACAGATGTGAGTGCTACGGGGCGCTAGTCATTTAGACAGGTTGCCTTTGCGTTCTTGGGCACAGGGTCTATGGTGGTCTGCTTGAGAAATGTAGGTAATACAGACAGTCAGGGAGAGGTTGAAAATGTTAGTGAAGACACTTGCCAGCTGATCAGCGCATGCCCTGAGTACATGTCCACGTAATCCATCTCTCCAGCTGCCTTGTTTAAAGGTCTTACTCACATCGGTTACGGAGAGCAAGATCACACAGTCGTTCAGAACAGCTGGTGCTCTCATGCATGGTTCAGTGTTGCTTGCCTCAAAGCGAACAGAAGGTATTTAGCACGTCTGGTAGGCCCACATCACTGGGCAGCTCTCAGCTGGGTTTCCCTTTGTAATCCGTTATAGTTTGCAAGCCCTGCCACATCTGACGAGCATCAGAGCCAGTGTAGTAGGATTTGATCTTAGTACTGTATTGACGTTTTGACTGTTGGATGGCTCGTCGGAGGTCATAAAGGGGTTAGAGTCCCGCTGCTTGAAGGCGGCAGCTCTAGCTCAGTGCGTATGTTGCCTGTAATACATGGCTTCTGGTTGGGATATGCACGTACAGTCACTGGAGACGACATCGATGCACTTATTAATGAAGCCTGTGACTGATGTTGTGTACTCTTCAAAGCCATTGGAGGAATCCCAGAACATATTCCAGTCTGTGCTAGTGAAACAGTCCTGTAGCTTAGCATCCACTTCATTTGACCACTTCTGTATTCGCTGGTACTTCCTGTGTTGAGTTTTTGCTTGTAAGCAGGAATCGGGAAGATAGAGTTGTGGTCAGATTTGCCAAATGGAGGGCGAGGAAGAGCTTTGTACACGTCCCTGTGTGTGGAATAAAGGTGGTCCAGAGTTCTTTTGTATTTTATTTTTCTCTAGTTGCGGATATCAGTTTCCCTGCATTAAATTCACCGGCCACGAACGCCGCTTCTCGATGTGCATTTTATTTCTTGCGTATGACTCTATATAGTTGAGTGCGGTCCTAGTGCCAGAATCGGTTGGTTTGTGGTAAATGGACAGCTACGAAAATACAGAAAAATTATATTGGTAAATAGTATGGTCTGCAGCTTATCATGAGTAATTCTAACGCAGGTCAGCAAAACCTCGAGACTATCTTTTCACGTACGTTTTATGTTGAAAGTCAAGTGTTTTATTATTTTTGCAACTGTAGTGTTTTTTCACAGGAAATTCACACCTTCAGAAAATAGCTTTGTTTTGATCAAGCTATTTGGCAGTATCTGATCAGCCTGTCAGGAATGGAGCTCACCCACTATAAATATTATCCACAAAACATGTCCCTTTTTAAATCATTACACATCATTTATGCAATCTAACAGCATAGATAACAAGCTAGCTTGCTAACTAGACTACCGAACTTGCTAGCTCACAAGACTAGCCAAGTTAGTTGCGTTGTTCCTTGCATACGATTGCATGCAGCCTTGGAGACGGAGCTGCTTGTTAGGTATCGTTCAGGGCTTAAATACCTCACGAGTGCATTGTGAACACCGGGCTCCTTGATGAGGTGGGGATCGTTCATCTCAACAAATTAATGAAAAAGGGACATGTTTTGTGGATAATATTTATAGTGGGTGAGCTCCATTCCTGACAGGCTGATCAGATACTGAACGAGCCTATCAGAACAATGTACCCATCCTAGACCTAACATCTGGTGTGCCTGAGAGAGCAATGATTAGTAGGGATGGGCATTAAACATTTGTTGACTGTTTGAGTACTGGCATGATTCTGCACTGAAAATCCTGCAGATTCATCTACAGTGCATTCAGAAAGTATTCAGACCCCTTCACTTTTCCACATTTTTGTTATCTCGATCTCCACAAAACTTTTGTTATGTAGTGATCTCGACATAACGAGGGAATTATTGTAATATTTTTTACCCATTTTTCTTCCCCAATTTTGTGATATCCAATTGATAGTTAGTCTTGTCCCATCGCTGCAACCCCCCTACGGACTCGGGAGAGGTGAAGGTCGAGAGCCATGTGTCCTCCGAAACACGACCCCGCCAAGCCGCACTGCTTCTTGACACACTGCTCACTTAACCCGGAAGCCAGCCCGCACCAATGTGTCAGAGGAAACACTGTCCAGCTGGCGATCGAAGTCAGCTTGCAAGTGCCCGGCTCGCAACAAGGAGGCGCTAGAGCGCGATGGGACAAGGGAATCCCGGCCTGCTAAACCCTCCTCTAACCCGGACGACGCTGGGCCAATTGTGCGCCGCCTCACGGGTCTCCCAGTCGCGGCAGACTGTGATGCAGCCTAGGATCGAACCCGGGTCAAGTAGTGACACCTCAAGCACTGAGGTGCAGTGCCTTAGACCGCTGCGCCACTCGTTGTGACCTGAGGATTCGTCCCAAATGGCACCCTATCCATTACATACTGCACTAACATGGGAATAGGGTACCGTCTGGGATGCTGGCTGAGTGAGTCGTATAGGATTGTAGCTTCCAACCAGTCAACAGCAGGTCATACTTTTTAAAGTAGTGCACTATGTAGGACACAGGATGCCGTTTGGAACAGAGACACTGTGAGGAACCTTGGTGTTGGAAGTCCCCTGTCCAAAAGGTTATCACGTCCCATGAGTAGGAGTGCTGATATAGGATCCCCCCCCCCACCCCATATAATCTTATGCACTGTAATCTAAAAGGTGTAACTGATTCCATAGCCTTATCAGCACTTATACTCTGAGTCTATTTAAATACAGCTTCCATAGCTGAGAAGGGGGCGAATTCCATGCCAGCGTATCCCGGAAATCTTTTCACAGTAACTTCACTGGAAGGAAGGATGTTTTGACTTTTCTTTTACATTTGAATAACTTTTTTTTTTCTCCGAGAATCATGATGAGTGGCCTTTTTTAGACCTAAAAATGCCTCCTGTAAGACCCTGTGGTCTGTGAACCGTACATTATATACAAGACTACATCTTGTAGTTGTTATTCTCCTTATAGTGTGCTCTAACATTTGGAGTGTCTAGATTGTGAAAGACACTTTTTTTCACGTTCATTTATTCAACATTTAAAAAAAATATATATATAATTTAAAATTATTTTTAGGCATATTGCTCAAATATATACTCTTATATACCCCTCAAACACATCCAACTCCCACAGTGGGCTCTCTGGTGCTTTTAATGATATGACCAATTTTATACATAGAAATTTACATTATAGGTCATTATACAATCATAGCCCTCCTTTTAGGATTGCACATTCAGCAAATCATAAAGCAGAGGGAGTTCCCTTTTTGAAAAATGTTCACATTCACTGTGTTTGTGGGGCTCCTAAAATTGGATTCGACCTTCAGAATTAGCAGAGAGCCTCCCGTAGATGGATCGTACCTTCAGAATGAGCAGAGAGCCTCCCGTAGATGGATCGTACCTTCAGAATGAGCAGAGAGCCTCCCGTAGATGGATCGTACCTTCAGAATGAGCAGAGAGCCTCCCGTAGATGGATCGTACCTTCAGAATGAGCAGAGAGCCTCCCGTAGATGGATCGTACCTTCAGAATGAGCAGAGAGCCTCCCGTAGATGGATCGTACCTTCAGAATGAGCAGAGAGCCTCCCGTAGATGGATCGTACCTTCAGAATGAGCAGAGAGCCTCCCGTAGATGGATCGTACCTTCAGAATGAGCAGAGAGCCTCCCGTAGATGGATCGTACCTTCAGAATGAGCAGAGAGCCTCCCGTAGATGGATCGTACCTTCAGAATGAGCAGAGAGCCTCCCGTAGATGGATCGTACCTTCAGAATGAGCAGAGAGCCTCCCGTAGATGGATCGTACCTTCAGAATGAGCAGAGAGCCTCCCGTAGATGGATCGTACCTTCAGAATGAGCAGAGAGCCTCCCGTAGATGGATCGTACCTTCAGAATGAGCAGAGAGCCTCCCGTAGATGGATCGTACCTTCAGAATGAGCAGAGAGCCTCCCGTAGATGGATCGTACCTTCAGAATGAGCAGAGAGCCTCCCGTAGATGGATCGTACCTTCAGAATGAGCAGAGAGCCTCCCGTAGATGGATCGTACCTTCAGAATGAGCAGAGAGCCTCCCGTAGATGGATCGTACCTTCAGAATGAGCAGAGAGCCTCCCGTAGATGGATCGTACCTTCAGAATGAGCAGAGAGCCTCCCGTAGATGGATCGTACCTTCAGAATGAGCAGAGAGCCTCCCGTAGATGGATCGTACCTTCAGAATGAGCAGAGAGCCTCCCGTAGATGGATCGTACCTTCAGAATGAGCAGAGAGCCTCCCGTAGATGGATCGTACCTTCAGAATGAGCAGAGAGCCTCCCGTAGATGGATCGTACCTTCAGAATGAGCAGAGAGCCTCCCGTAAGACAGCTCTTTGACCCTCCACACTGTTGAACAGACTCGCCCAAATCACTCCATTGTACAAGTTGCGAATACTTGTTAAAAAATAAACGCTGTTCCCCTTCGATGTTTGCTGATCTGATGGCTCTGGATAGCTATAATCAGAATATAGTGGTACAGATTCCACCTTCCTGCTTTCTTACCGATCAGTAAACATTTTTTATTTTACCTTTATTTAACCAGGTAGGCTAGTTGAGAACAAGTCGTCAGTTACAACTGTGACCTGGCCAAGATAAATCAAAGCAGTTCGACACAAACAACACAGAGTTACACATGGAATAAACAAACATACTGTCAATAATACAGTAGAAAAAGTCTTTATACAGTGTGTGCAAATGAGGTAGGATAAGGGAGGTAAGGCAATAAATAGGCCATGGTGGCGAAGTAATTACAATATAGCAATTAAACATTGGAGTGGTTGATTGAGGGGAACAGGTTTAGTATTTTCTGGAATCTGGAGGATTGCTATCTTGTAGTAGACACCTGCTGTTGGTTGGAACAATATAGACTACTAGTTAGTCATTAATTCAATCTCAGACAATTTAACCGGTTTACATTAGTCGCTAAGTGCTAGATTGGCTTACAACTGAGCCGATTGTAGTGTATAGTTGATTTAGGAAAGGCCCTATCCTTTAGACTACTTCTGTTAGTAGACTAATGATCTATCCTACATATGTCATTAGTATTGGGCCTACTAGGGCTGGGAGATATAGCCAAAATATCACATCACTGTATTTTAAAAAGATTAGATGGTATTTGACGGTATTTTGTGTTTTTGGAATAATAAAACTTCAAAATGTGCATTACCCTAGAGTGTCAACGCAAACATTCCAAGTGATTTCAATGGATCTCCATTCGGAGTGTTTTCTACTGTTCAATTCAACTGCAACCCAAAATGATGTTCTTTATTTCCTGCACTCATCAGAGGGCGACACGTAGCACTGCACGATATGGGCAAACAATCTAGGCCTCATTTTTAACCAAATGTTGAAATTGCGATTTGACTTGGAATGTAGAGCAAAACACTTAGGTGAACTGTCAGAATAATATAAATATAATGCTTATTTAAATTCTATAGTTAGAATATAATAAGTGGGCACTTTGAATACCGTGTTTGACATGACGACAATCGAAAATGCCAGGGAGGAGTTATTGTGACAGGGTAGGAACCAAAGTGTTGGCTAGGGGACCCTATAATCATTGGCTTCATTGAATGTAGAGATTAGCGTCTAACAAGATTTAGGCCCAACTTACTAAGAAAATACAAAATAGCTGTTTGCAGATGTAAGAAATACAAACTAACATTTATATTGTTTTACTCACGTTGGCCACGGAGAAGGAGAGCCCACAGTCCTTGGTAGCGAGCCGCGTCAGAAGCACTTTGTTATCCTCAAAGCGTGCGAAGAATGTCTTTAGCCTGTCCGGAAGCAAGACGTCAGTCTCGGCGACGTCGTGGTCAGATTTGCCAAAAGGAGGGCTGGGGAGGGCCTTGTAAGCATCCCGGGAAGTTTAAATAGCAATGGTCGAGAGTCTTAGTAGCGTGAGTAGGACAGTCAATATGTTGTTAGAATTTCGGCAGCCTAGTCCGCTTTGTTAAGTCGAACCAGCAGGCTGCCTCGTGTCACTTCTCCGCCGGTGATGTTTTGGGTCGGTCTCTGGAATAAGTTCCATTGCTCTGAGGAGAGCAAACAAAGGATCTGCTCCAGGGAATTCGTATTCCTGGTCGTAATGCTGGTAGTTCTGGTGAGTTACCGCCGCTCTAATATCCAATAGTCTAAGAGCTAGTCGCGATGCTGCTATCTCCGTCGGCGCCATCTGCTGCCATCTCCGTCGGCGCCAGAGGGGTGTAGGGCCTAACTGCCATAAATCCGCAGCGAGTTTCAAGTTTGGAGAAGATCATTTTCACCATAAAAATGCACCTTTTATAATAAAAGCATTATGTGCATAATAGTGTTTGTGGTCACTTTTGATAATGGTGTTTTCCCGCTAATGGAACATTCACACTTATAGCCTTCTACCATGTGCCCATTTTGAAGCTAAACTTTCTGATTGGTTGCGTCAGCCACATTGTGTGTTTTTTTATGCTAGTGGTTGTTTTAATTTGGGATCTATCGCATCCCGCAACTGTCCCAGACTATGTTTTGGAATATTTATTTCTCGCACAGAATAGGTCAACTTTTGTACTATGGGGGATAGTAGATTGACATGGGCTAGTGCTTTTGCTGTTTGTTAGGCCGACTCATCTTGTTGGCTGACGAAAAGTCAATGTGGACAGTTCTTCCAATATCTTCAATTTGCACCTTGGAATTGGATGTGTCTGTCTTCACTGTATTTTTCACTTTTTAATATCTGAGATTGATTGTTTCCTCTACAGACTAGTGTCTTGTCCAAGTTGTCCAACTCAGACATGAAGCTGGCTCACGCTACAGAAACAGGAAGTATTTCCCTATAGGCCGTTCTGGCCGGGACAAGACTAACTCTGAAACACTTTGTTTCAGATCACAGACGTGTCGTTGCCAAACTACCTGGTGGCGTCGTCAGTCGGCCTGCTGCCCACACAGCTCCTAAACTCCTACCTGGGCACCACGCTGCGCACCATGGAGGACGTTATCGCAGAACAGAGCGTCAGCGGATACCTTGTCTTCAGTCTACAGGTGAGTTAGGAGAGTTAGATACCTCGTCTTCAGTCTACAGGTGAGTTAGGAGAGTTAGATACCTCGTCTTCAGTCTACAGGTGAGTCAGAACAGAGAGTTAGATACCTTGTCTACAGGTGAGTCAGAACAGAGAGTTAGATACCTTGTCTTCAGTCTACAGGTGAGTCAGAACAGAGAGTTAGATACCTTGTCTTCAGTCTACAGGTGAGTCAGAACAGAGAGTTAGATACCTTGTCTTCAGTCTACAGGTGAGTCAGAACAGAGAGTTAGATACCTTGTCTACAGGTGAGTCAGATCAGAGAGTTAGATACCTTGTCTTCAGTCTACAGGTGAGTCAGAACAGAGAGTTAGATACCTTGTCTTCAGTCTACAGGTGAGTCAGAACAGAGAGTTAGATACCTTGTCTTCAGTCTACAGGTGAGTCAGAACAGAGAGTTAGATACCTTGTCTTCAGTCTACAGGTGAGTCAGAACAGAGAGTTAGATACCTTGTCTTCAGTCTACAGGTGAGTCAGAACAGAGAGTTAGATACCTTGTCTTCAGTCTACAGGTGAGTCAGAACAGAGAGTTAGATACCTAGTCTTCAGTCTACAGGTGAGTCAGAACAGAGAGTTAGATACCTTGTCTTCAGTCTACAGGTGAGTCAGAACAGAGAGTGAGATACCTTGTCTTCAGTCTACAGGTGAGTCAGAACAGAGAGTTAGATACCTTGTCTACAGGTGAGTCAGAACAGAGAGTTAGATACCTTGTCTTCAGTCTACAGGTGAGTCAGAACAGAGAGTTAGATACCTTGTCTTTAGTCTACAGGTGAGTTAGAACAGAGAGTTAGATACCTTGTCTTCAGTCTACAGGTGAGTCAGAACAGAGAGTTAGATACCTTGTCTTCAGTCTACAGGTGAGTCAGAACAGAGAGTTAGATACCTTGTCTTCAGTCTACAGGTGAGTCAGAACAGAGAGTTAGATACCTTGTCTTCAGTCTACAGGTGAGTCAGAACAGAGAGTTAGATACCTTGTCTTCAGTCTACAGGTGAGTCAGAACAGAGAGTTAGATACCTTGTCTTCAGTCTACAGGTGAGTCAGAACAGAGAGTTAGATACCTTGTCTACAGTCTACAGGTGAGTCAGAACAGAGAGTTAGATACCTTGTCTACAGTCTACAGGTGAGTCAGAACAGAGAGTTAGATACCTTGTCTACAGTCTACAGGTGAGTCAGAACAGAGAGTTAGATACCTTGTCTTCAGTCTACAGGTGAGTCAGAACAGAGAGTTAGATACCTTGTCTACAGTCTACAGGTGAGTCAGAACAGAGAGTTAGATACCTTGTCTTCAGTCTACAGGTGAGTCAGATCAGAGAGTTAGATACCTTGTCTTCAGACTACAGGTGAGTCAGAACAGAGAGTTAGATACCTTGTCTACAGTCTACAGGTGAGTCAGAACAGAGAGTTAGATACCTTGTCTTCAGTCTACAGGTGAGTCAGAACAGAGAGTTAGATACCTTGTCTTCAGGTGAGTTAGAACAGAGAGTTAGATACCTTGTCTTCAGTCTACAGGTGAGTCAGAACAGAGAGTTAGATACCTTGTCTTCAGTCTACAGGTGAGTCAGAACAGAGAGTTAGATACCTTGTCTACAGTCTACAGGTGAGTCAGAACAGAGAGTTAGATACCTTGTCTTCAGTCTACAGGTGAGTCAGATCAGAGAGTTAGATACCTTGTCTTCAGACTACAGGTGAGTCAGAACAGAGAGTTAGATACCTTGTCTACAGTCTACAGGTGAGTCAGAACAGAGAGTTAGATACCTTGTCTTCAGTCTACAGGTGAGTCAGAACAGAGAGTTAGATACCTTGTCTTCAGGTGAGTTAGAACAGAGAGTTAGATACCTTGTCTTCAGTCTACAGGTGAGTCAGAACAGAGAGTTAGATACCTTGTCTTCAGTCTACAGGTGAGTCAGAACAGAGAGTTAGATACCTTGTCTTCAGTCTACAGGTGAGTCAGAACAGAGAGTTAGATACCTTGTCTACAGTCTACAGGTGAGTCAGAACAGAGAGTTAGATACCTTGTCTACAGTCTACAGGTGAGTCAGAACAGAGAGTTAGATACCTTGTCTACAGTCTACAGGTGAGTCAGAACAGAGAGTTAGATACCTTGTCTTCAGTCTACAGGTGAGTCAGATCAGAGAGTTAGATACCTTGTCTTCAGTCTACAGGTGAGTCAGAACAGAGAGTTAGATACCTTGTCTACAGTCTACAGGTGAGTCAGAACAGAGAGTTAGATACCTTGTCTACAGTCTACAGGTGAGTCAGAACAGAGAGTTAGATACCTTGTCTTCAGTCTACAGGTGAGTCAGAACAGAGAGTTAGATACCTTGTCTTCAGGTGAGTTAGAACAGAGAGTTAGATACCTTGTCTTCAGTCTACAGGTGAGTCAGAACAGAGAGTTAGATACCTTGTCTTCAGTCTACAGGTGAGTCAGAACAGAGAGTTAGATACCTTGTCTACAGTCTACAGGTGAGTCAGAACAGAGAGTTAGATACCTTGTCTTCAGTCTACAGGTGAGTCAGAACAGAGAGTTAGATACCTTGTCTTCAGTCTACAGGTGAGTCAGAACAGAGAGTTAGATACCTTGTCTACAGGTGAGTCAGAACAGAGAGTTAGATACCTTGTCTTCAGTCTACAGGTGAGTCAGATCAGAGAGTTAGATACCTTGTCTACAGTCTACAGGTGAGTTAGAACAGAGAGTTAGATACCTTGTCTTCAGTCTACAGGTGAGTCAGAACAGAGAGTTAGATACCTTGTCTACAGTCTACAGGTGAGTCAGAACAGAGAGTTAGATACCTTGTCTTCAGTCTACAGGTGAGTCAGAACAGAGAGTTAGATACCTTGTCTACAGTCTACAGGTGAGTTAGAACAGAGAGTTAGATACCTTGTCTACAGTCTACAGGTGAGTCAGAACAGAGAGTTAGATACCTTGTCTTCAGTCTACAGGTGAGTCAGAACAGAGAGTTAGATACCTTGTCTTCAGTCTACAGGTGAGTCAGAACAGAGAGTTAGATACCTTGTCTTCAGTCTACAGGTGAGTCAGAACAGAGAGTTAGATACCTTGTCTTCAGTCTACAGGTGAGTCAGAACAGAGAGTTAGATACCTTGTCTTCAGTCTACAGGTGAGTCAGAACAGAGAGTTAGATACCTTGTCTTCAGTCTACAGGTGAGTCAGATCAGAGAGTTAGATACCTTGTCTACAGTCTACAGGTGAGTCAGAACAGAGAGTTAGATACCTTGTCTTCAGTCTACAGGTGAGTCAGATCAGAGAGTTAGATACCTTGTCTACAGGTGAGTCAGAACAGAGAGTTAGATACCTTGTCTTCAGTCTACAGGTGAGTCAGAACAGAGATTTAGATACCTTGTCTACAGTCTACAGGTGAGTCAGAACAGAGAGTTAGATACCTTGTCTACAGTCTACAGGTGAGTTAGATCAGAGAGTTAGATACCTTGTCTTCAGTCTACAGGTGAGTCAGAACAGAGAGTTAGATACCTTGTCTTCAGTCTACAGGTGAGTCAGAACAGAGAGTTAGATACCTTGTCTTCAGTCTACAGGTGAGTCAGAACAGAGAGTTAGATACCTTGTCTTCAATCTACAGGTGAGTCAGAACAGAGAGTTAGATACCTTGTCTACAGTCTACAGGTGAGTCAGAACAGAGAGTTAGATACCTTGTCTTCAGTCTACAGGTGAGTCAGATCAGAGAGTTAGATACCTTGTCTACAGTCTACAGGTGAGTCAGAACAGAGAGTTAGATACCTTGTCTACAGTCTACAGGTGAGTCAGAACAGAGAGTTAGATACCTTGTCTACAGGTGAGTCAGAACAGAGAGTTAGATACCTTGTCTTCAGTCTACAGGTGAGTCAGAACAGAGAGTTAGATACCTTGTCTACAGTCTACAGGTGAGTTAGATCAGAGAGTTAGATACCTTGTCTTCAGTCTACAGGTGAGTCAGAACAGAGAGTTAGATACCTTGTCTTCAGTCTACAGGTGAGTCAGAACAGAGAGTTAGATACCTTGTCTTCAGTCTACAGGTGAGTCAGAACAGAGAGTTAGATACCTTGTCTTCAGTCTACAGGTGAGTCAGAACAGAGAGTTAGATACCTTGTCTTCAGTCTACAGGTGAGTCAGAACAGAGAGTTAGATACCTTGTCTTCAGTCTACAGGTGAGTCAGAACAGAGAGTTAGATACCTTGTCTTCAGTCTACAGGTGAGTCAGAACAGAGAGTTAGATACCTTGTCTTCAGTCTACAGGTGAGTCAGAACAGAGAGTTAGATACCTTGTCTTCAGTCTACAGGTGAGTCAGAACAGAGAGTTAGATACCTTGTCTTCAGTCTACAGGTGAGTCAGAACAGAGAGTTAGATACCTTGTCTTCAGTCTACAGGTGAGTCAGAACAGAGAGTTAGATACCTTGTCTTCAGTCTACAGGTGAGTCAGAACAGAGAGTTAGATACCTTGTCTTCAGTCTACAGGTGAGTCAGAACAGAGAGTTAGATACCTTGTCTACAGGTGAGTCAGAACAGAGAGTTAGATACCTTGTCTTCAGTCTACAGGTGAGTCAGAACAGAGAGTTAGATACCTTGTCTTCAGTCTACAGGTGAGTCAGAACAAAGAGTTAGGTACCTTGTCTTCAGTCTACAGGTGAGTCAGAACAGAGAGTTAGATACCTTGTCTTCAGTCTACAGGTGAGTCAGAACAGAGAGTTAGATACCTTGTCTTCAGTCTACAGGTGAGTCAGAACAGAGAGTTAGATACCTTGTCTACAGTCTACAGGTGAGTCAGAACAGAGAGTTAGATACCTTGTCTTCAGTCTACAGGTGAGTCAGAACAGAGAGTTAGATACCTTGTCTACAGTCTACAGGTGAGTCAGAACAGAGAGTTAGATACCTTGTCTTCAGTCTACAGGTGAGTCAGAACAGAGAGTTAGATACCTTGTCTTCAGTCTACAGGTGAGTCAGAACAGAGAGTTAGATACCTTGTCTTCAGTCTACAGGTGAGTCAGAACAGAGAGTTAGATACCTTGTCTTCAGTCTACAGGTGAGTCAGAACAGAGAGTTAGATACCTTGTCTTCAGTCTACAGGTGAGTTAGATCAGAGAGTTAGATACCTTGTCTACAGGTGAGTCAGATCAGAGAGTTAGATACCTTGTCTTCAGTCTACAGGTGAGTCAGAACAGAGAGTTAGATACCTTGTCTTCAGTCTACAGGTGAGTCAGAACAGAGAGTTAGATACCTTGTCTTCAGTCTACAGGTGAGTCAGAACAGAGAGTTAGATACCTTGTCTTCAGTCTACAGGTGAGTCAGAACAGAGAGTTAGATACCTTGTCTACAGTCTACAGGTGAGTCAGAACAGAGAGTTAGATACCTTGTCTTCAGTCTACAGGTGAGTCAGAACAGAGAGTTAGATACCTTGTCTACAGTCTACAGGTGAGTCAGAACAGAGAGTTAGATACCTTGTCTTCAGTCTACAGGTGAGTCAGAACAGAGAGTTAGATACCTTGTCTTCAGTCTACAGGTGAGTCAGAACAGAGAGTTAGATACCTTGTCTTCAGTCTACAGGTGAGTCAGAACAGAGAGTTAGATACCTTGTCTTCAGTCTACAGGTGAGTCAGAACAGAGAGTTAGATACCTTGTCTACAGTCTACAGGTGAGTCAGAACAGAGAGTTAGATACCTTGTCTTCAGTCTACAGGTGAGTCAGAACAGAGAGTTAGATACCTTGTCTACAGTCTACAGGTGAGTCAGAACAGAGAGTTAGATACCTTGTCTTCAGTCTACAGGTGAGTCAGAACAGAGAGTTAGATACCTTGTCTTCAGTCTACAGGTGAGTCAGAACAGAGAGTTAGATACCTTGTCTACAGTCTACAGGTGAGTCAGAACAGAGAGTTAGATACCTTGTCTTCAGTCTACAGGTGAGTCAGAACAGAGAGTTAGATACCTTGTCTTCAGTCTACAGGTGAGTCAGAACAGAGAGTTAGATACCTTGTCTTCAGTCTACAGGTGAGTCAGATCAGAGAGTTAGATACCTTGTCTACAGGTGAGTCAGAACAGAGAGTTAGATACCTTGTCTTCAGTCTACAGGTGAGTCAGAACAGAGATTTAGATACCTTGTCTACAGGTGAGTCAGAACAGAGAGTTAGATACCTTGTCTACAGTCTACAGGTGAGTTAGATCAGAGAGTTAGATACCTTGTCTTCAGTCTACAGGTGAGTCAGAACAGAGAGTTAGATACCTTGTCTTCAGTCTACAGGTGAGTCAGATCAGAGAGTTAGATACCTTGTCTACAGTCTACAGGTGAGTCAGAACAGAGAGTTAGATACCTTGTCTACAGTCTACAGGTGAGTCAGAACAGAGAGTTAGATACCTTGTCTACAGGTGAGTCAGAACAGAGAGTTAGATACCTTGTCTTCAGTCTACAGGTGAGTCAGAACAGAGAGTTAGATACCTTGTCTACAGGTGAACCAGCAGCAGGGGTCTGTCCCTAGGGGCCTGTTAAACCTCGTCCTGGGGCCTGTTAAACCTCGTCCTGGGGCCTGTTAAACCTCGTCCTGGACTGTATACTCACTAGATATTCTCAATTGAAAGTGTCTCTTTTTCCAGGCTTGATCTGTGTCCTGAAAACTAGCCGTTTCAACCCTGTGCTTTTTCGTAGAACGCCAGTCTTTTTTGTAGAATGCCAGTCCTTGGTTCTTCAGGTCAGACACACCTTTTTGTATTATTATTTTTTCATTCCATGAAGCACAACATGTTCCTCAGCACATAAACCCCTAGGCAGCTAGCAGACACAGTACATGTTGGATGGATGAAGAAATTAAAACATCAGTATGGATGTTCTGAGAGTTAGTCTGCCTCATCCTGTATGGTCCTACAACTGTATGGTCCTACAACTGTATGGTCCTACAACTGTATGGTCCTGCAACTGTATGGTCCTACAACTGTATGGTCCTGCAACTGTATGGTCCTGCAACTGTATGGTCCTGCAACTGTATGGTCCTACAACTGTATGGTCCTACAACTGTATGGTCCTGCAACTGTATGGTTCTATAACATGGTTCTGTTTCCCTCTCTCTCAGATCATCATTAGTATAGGCCTGATGTTCTACGTGGTCCATCGGGCCCAGGTGGAGCTGAATGCAGCCATCGCTGCCTGTCAGATGGAGCTGAAGACGTCACACATGAACGGCACTTCCACCAATCACAGCGGCTTCACCTACTGCAGCAAGAGGGCGTCGGCCGGGGGTGGGATCATCAACGTGGTCTAATAAATATCTCAAAACCCCGATTGGACACGAGCGAATGGGATCAAACTGATCACTGATTGGCCAGTAGAGCAGATCTGATATCTTCCACGACGAGGAGGACCTACCAAATAGCGACGCTGATTGTGTGGATCTATGGGGCTTGGTAGCTGCAGCTGAGGGCTGCCAGGTGTTTAGTAGTCAGGTACGGGTGGTGTTGTCGTCACGGACTTCGCTACGACCTGAACACTATGCAGCACAGCTCACCGTTCAGATCTCAATGAAACCAAGGGCTTCTCTTCTACAGTGTGGGACCAGGGTGCTATGCTATATGTTGACCTCGTTTCTAATGATGTCAAAAGGAAGACATGGTTTAAGCATACACTACGAGGCCTTTATTTCTATTGGTTAGTCTTTTTGTTTTTCTCTCTCACCATAAGAAGCAGTACGCTGACTTATTGTTCCCGCTCTGTTACTGGGGTAGAGGCTAAATGACGTATGGCTTAATGATGACGTATGGCTTAATGATGAGGTATGGCTTAATGATGAGGTATGGCTTAATGATGAGGTATGGCTTAATGATGAGGTATGGCTTAATGATGAGGTATGGCTTAATGATGAGGTATGGCTTAATGATGAGGTATGGCTTAATGATGAGTTATGACTTAATGATGAGTTATGACTTAATGATGACGTATGGCTTAATGATGACGTATGGCTTAATGATGACGTATGGCTTAATGATGACGTATGGCTTAATGACTATAGCTGAGAGGGTCACTACAACAGAGGCACAACCTGGCTGGTCCAAACCTGGCTGGTCACAAATGGCTCCCTATTCCCTATGCACTACTGTAGAGCTCTATGGTTCCTGGTCAAAAGTAGTGCACTATAGGGAATAGGTTGCCATCTGGGACGTAATCCCCGTCTGCTAATAATATGCATGTGTAAAGTAGAAGGGGTTTGTTGCTCTGTTTCCATGTTCCTTCCAAACCTCCCACGCATATTATAGCTGTTTTAGTTACCAACAATTTTTGGGGGATTAATTCATTTGTTTTTATTGTTTTTTTGCATTTTTCATGTTGATTTGCAAAATAGTAAAGGGCATTATTTGGCTAGGTTTATCAGGTCTGTAGTTGAATTCTGTTTTAATTGTGCCTTATTGCTTAGAATAGAGAGAGACAGAGCTCTCTGTTGGTGTTACCAAGCTAAGAGTACTGGAGTTCATTAGGCACCAAACGGAAAAAAACAGGGAGCGACTCAACTTAACTTGTCCAATAAGAAACAATTGTTTTCATTTTCCGTTACATAACGTTTTGCTACAGTGATTGCTGATGAATAGGACCCAGGTGGTGAGTGCTGGCAAGGCCAATAGGAGCAGGTCTGCTTTGGCCTGGCTGGCCAACGGGAGCAGGTCTGCTTTGGCCTGGCTGGCCAACGGGAGCAGGTCTGCTTTGGCCTGGCTGGCCAACGGGAGCAGGTCTGCTTTGGCCTGGCTGGCCAACGGGAGCAGGTCTGCTTTGGCCTGGCTGGCCAACGGGAGCAGGTCTGCTTTGGCCTGGCTGGCCAACGGGAGCAGGTCTGCTTTGGCCTGGCTGGCCAACGGGAGCAGGTCTGCTTTGGCCTGGCTGGCCAACGGGAGCAGGTCTGCTTTGGCCTGGCTGGCCAACGGGAGCAGGTCTGCTTTGGCCTGGCTGGCCAACGGGAGCAGGTCTGCTTTGGCCTGGCTGGCCAACGGGAGCAGGTCTGCTTTGGCCTGGCTGGCCAACGGGAGCAGGTCTGCTTTGGCCTGGCTGGCCAACGGGAGCAGGTCTGCTTTGGCCTGTTCTGTCTGTCAGTTGATACTGCGGTTCTGACAGGAACAGATGGAAAGTAGAGAGACATTCTCAGCAGGAGATGTTGTAATGTTCTGCTAAGGAACCCTGAGTACAGCATGGTCTGATTTACCGTAGGCTAGCTAGCTTAACCATTCTGATTTACCGTAGGCTAGCTAGCTTAACCATTCTGATTTACCGGAGGCTAGCTAGCTTAACCATTCTGATTTACCGTAGGCTAGCTAGCTTAACCATTCTGATTTACCGGAGGCTAGCTAGCTTAACCATTCTGATTTACCGGAGGCTAGCTAGCTTAACCATTCTGATTTACCGGAGGCTAGCTAGCTTAACCATTCTGATTTACCGGAGGCTAGCTAGCTTAACCATTCTGATTTACCGGAGGCTAGCTAGCTTAACCATTCTGATTTACCGGAGGCTAGCTAGCTTAACCATTCTGATTTACCGTAGGCTAGCTAGCTTAACCATTCTGATTTACCGTAGGCTAGCTAGCTTAACCATTCTGATTTACCGTAGGCTAGCTAGCTTAACCATTCTGATTTACCGGAGGCTAGCTAGCTTAACCATTCTGATTTACCGGAGGCTAGCTAGCTTAACCATTCTGATTTACCGGAGGCTAGCTAGCTTAACCATTCTGATTTACTGTAGGCTAGCTAGCTTAACCATTCTGATTTACTGTCGGCTAGCTAGCTTAACCATTCTGATTTACCGTAGATTAGCTCCAGATCTGTTTGGCTGTACACTTCGCTCCAAATAAAAAACAACGATTTTCTACTGTGAGTAAAAAGGATGTTTAAGTCTCTCTAGTCTGAAAATCCTACAACTATTTATTTGTTTTGCGCAACTTCAGTTCTATTGTAGTTTTGTCTGTGTGATTATTTTGATCGTGGATTGGTCTTTCTCCAGTGCAATTACCCCCGTACAACCAATGACATGATTGTCATCATTATAAAGCTGTAGTTTTGTAGGTAACGTTCTCCTTGCGTCCACCGAACCCTGATTCGTCCGTCGGACTGACAAATGGTGAAGCGTGAGACATTACTCTTAAGAGTCCAATGGCGGCGAGCTTTGTACCACTCCAGCCGACACTTGGCTCATGGTGATCTTAGGCTTGTGTGCGGCTGCTCGGCCATGGAAACCCATTTCATGAAGCTCCCGACGAACAGTTCTTGTTCTGACGTTGCTTCCAGAGGCAAGTTTGGAACTCGGTAGCGAGTGTTGCAACCGAGGATAGACTATTTTTTACGCACTTCAGCACTCGGCGATCCCGTTCTGTGAACTTGTGTGGCCAACCACTTCGCAGCTGAGCCGTTTTTTTTTCTCCTAGATGTTTCCACTTCACAATAACAACACTTACAGTTGACGAACTGACTTGTTGGAAAGGTGGCGTCCTATGACGGTGCCACGTTGAAAGTCACTGAGCTCTACAGTAAGGCCATTCTACTGCCAATGTTTGTCTATGGAGATCGCATGGCTGTGTGCTGGATGTTGTACACCTGTCCGCAACGGGTGTGGCTGAAGAAGCCGAATCCATACATTTTTTTTAAGGGGTGTCCACATACTTTCGGAAATATAGTGTACATGAATCCAGATCGCAGCTGGTTTAAATCACTAGTATATAAAATGGTGTTTCTTAATACCGACAAATCAAACATGACATGTACGCAAAACGATGAATGTGATCATCCTTATGTGCACACTTTATTCTATGGACTTGAATATTCTTATTGTGGTGATGCTGCTGCTTTGATGGTAAAGGTCTAGTAGAGGACACTGGCTTCTACCAAACATCATCTAGTCTGGTTTGGTCCTCGTTTTGTTCCCAAGCCTGAAATCTCTCTTCCCATAGCCTGGTCCCAGACCGGTTTTCTGTTGTCCTGCCAAAAGGACTATAAGGTGTTGGCTTGGCTCCATCACAAACCAATCTGACAACAGTCTCTCTGTTCCATCTTTTCTCATTCTTCTTCTCTGGTTTTGGAAAGCAGCATAGAGTACATACCAACACATTCCATGCTGTCTGTCAGTTGGTTGTCTCTCTCAAAAAGCTGTTGAATATTTTTTTTAATTATTCTAATAATGTGTATACCAGATTTAAGTCTTCACTATTTCTGAGAATGGGACCTTCTGCTTCCTGAATTTAGCAATAATGTTTTGAAAAAGTGTGCAGAAATGTGATGACGGGACTATATTGATATTAACGGGCAGAATCATACAACATTCCCTGTGTCTGTCTGAGTTGCCTTTCCAACTCCATTGGCGTTAGCCTGGATCCCAGATCTGTTTGTGCTTTTACCTACTTCATGCTATCATTCATGCCAAGATGAGAAGTGGCACGGTGGCACAAACAGACTGGTACCCAGGCTACATTGGAGTTGGCTAGACCGCACAAGCAGATCTGGGATTCAGGTCCAACAACCTGCCTTGTACTTCCTGCCGTCTAACACGTAAAGCTGCCTAACACGTCGTCATAGACGGACCGACGCTACATAGTAGAGGTGTCATCTCTAGTCACTGAGCCTGGAGACGAGGTGTCATCTCTAGTCACTGAGCCTGGAGACGAGGTGTCATCTCTAGTCACTGAGCCTGGGGACGAGGTGTCATCTCTAGTCACTGAGCCTGGAGACGAGGTGTCATCTCTAGTCACTGAGCCTGGGGACGAGGTGTCATCTCTAGTCACTGAGCCTGGGGACGAGGTGTCATCTCTAGTCACTGAGCCTGGGGACGAGGTGTCATCTCTAGTCACTGAGCCTGGAGACGAGGTGTCATCTCTAGTCACTGAGCCTGGAGACGAGGTGTCATCTCTAGTCACTGAGCCTGGGGACGAGGTGTCATCTCTAGTCACTGAGCCTGGGGACGAGGTGTCATCTCTAGTCACTGAGCCTGGAGACGAGGTGTCATCTCTAGTCACTGAGCCTGGAGACGAGGTGTCATCTCTAGTCACTGAGCCTGGGGACGAGGTGTCATCTCTAGTCACTGAGCCTGGGGACGAGGTGTCATCTCTAGTCACTGAGCCTGGGGACGAGGTGTCATCTCTAGTCACTGAGCCTGGGGACGAGGTGTCATCTCTAGTCACTGAGCCTGGGGACGAGGTTAGTAGAGGTGTTATGCAATCACGAAGCGGGTTTTACCTCCATCAAAAGCTTTGGTTTCTGTTCATCTGTTGGCTCTACTTAACATAGACACATGTTATGCAATCATGGATTTGTACAGGAAGTCTTCCATAGACCTACCAAGTCTTAGCCTGGCCCCAGATCTGTTTCTACTGTCTAGCCAACTCCTAAATAGTGTTTGAATTGACAATGACCATAAGAGTTGGATATACAAAGCCCTACTCTGTGAGCTAACTGGAGTCTGGTGAAGTAGCCTCTAGATCAGAGGTGGGCAAACTTTTTGGCTCGAGGGCCACATCGGGATTTAGAAATTCAACAGAGGGATGCATTTTTTGGGGGGGACCAATTGCTTGTTAAAATCAATTTGCGGCGGCCTCCCGAGTTGCGCAGCGGTCTAAGGCGTCATTATAGACCCAGGTTCGATCCCAGGCTGTGTCATAGCTGGCCGTGACTGGGAGACCCATGAGGCGGCGCACAATTGGCCCAGCGACGTCCGGGTTAGGAGAGGGTTTGGCAGGCCGAGATTTCCTTGTCCCATCGCGCTCTAGCGACTCCTGTGGCGGGCCAGGCGCAGTGCACACTGACACGGTCGCCAGGTGTACTGTGTTTCCTCCGACACATTGGTGCGGCTGGCTTCCGGGTTAAGTGGGCATTGTGTCAAGAAGCGGTGAGGCTTGGCCGGGGTCGTGTTTCGCAGGACGCACGGCTCTCGACCTTCGCCTCTCCCGAGTTCGTACGGGAGTTGCAGCGATGGGACAAGACTATAACTACCAAATTGGATACCACGAAATTGGGTAATCAGATGCTGGGTAAGTTTATAATTTTTGCCAACTAATGGTTAAGGTTAGGATTGCGGGAGGGGAAGCTGATCCTAGATCTGTACCTAAGAGCAACTTGGTTTCTTGATTTAACTGCACATTGGAACACAGCCTGGTCTCATAGACCTGACGTAACATAGTAAAAGTAAATCCACGGATACTAATTAGTATGATATGTTACGTTTGGTATGGTTACATGAGACAGATGGTTACTGAAGGTGAAAAACTAAAGTAGTGTGGTTGGTTGAGGTGGACGGGTGGACGTTTAAAGCGAACGTCTTGTAAACGTTGCAACTCTGCAACTACTTAACATGTTAGCTAACCTTTCCCCTTTAACGTAACTCCTAAACTAAACTGTTAGCCATCTAACTAGAATCCGTAACATATCATACGTTTTACAAATTTGTAACATAGTGTACCTTTGGCAAATTCGTAACATACAAAATGGGTGACGGACTTTCATAAAATGAATACATTACGAAACATAACATATCATATCAAATGGAGTGTCTGGGATTTCCATATAGGAAATGATCTGAGACCAGGTTATGGAACAAGGCACTAGACTAGCTTCAGACCAGGGACTATGAAATCCTCCCTCCACCGTTATCAAGTGCATTACAAACCGACTCTATTTCATCATCCAGATAATGTCCGTGTATGAATTTATATTTATCGCGCTTGTTCAGTGTTATTTATTAAATTAAAAAAACTAACTGGCAACAAGTTAAAAATATATATATATTTTTTTTTATAAATGCTGATTGAAATATTTAGAAAAATCACTAAGGATCAAGGTTTATGTGTACTTGTGTTAATATTGGCAACTACTGCAACGAGTTAAATGATATTTACATTCAGGGACGAGTTGGTTCATCTTGACCCTCCGCTGTTAGTTACTGATTGACTGGGGACCTGATATGAGTGATGTTTTGTAACAAAGATCCTTGCTGTCTTTTTTTCAAACCGATTTATCAACTACAGTATGTACAGTGCAGAGCTTTGGGAACGTTACACGTGTCTGTTTTCACATGGAAAGCAAGTGGCATAGCGGTGTTAAGTAACTTTTACAGTATATTTTAGAAGCCTGAGTTTTGGACATACAGATCAGCTTGACTGGAATGTAATGCCCCTAAACAGTGACCCAGATAAACACTATTACCAAATGGCACCCTATTCCCTACATAGTACACTACTTTTAACCAGAGCCCTGTGGGCCTTGGTCACAAGTAGTGCACTTTGACTGTTTGCATCCCAAATAGCACCCTATCTTCTACTATCTCCACGTTATCTATGAGAACTTACTAACCCTACCCCTCCCTCTGGTTATTGTCCCCACGTAGTACTGCCTGACTGTCACTCACAGCCTGTGACTAAATCAATGACTTCCCCTCACTAGCTGCTGAGGATCAGTGACATCACAATGGCAGGGCTCTGTTCTAAATGACACCCTCTTTCCTATATATATATATATATATTTATAGTATACTACTTTTCAACAGGGCCCATAGGGCTATTAGTCAAAAGTATTGCAGTACATAGGGAAAAAGGGTACAATTTGGCATGTAGTGTATGTATGAGGACATTCAGTCCCCCAATGACAACCTCAGTCCACCCAGCCCTTCACAGCATCTCTCCACACACACAGACAGAGATCAATAAAAAAGACTCCTGGTCTCAGTGTGGTGGACTACAGAGCTAAATAGGAATTGAGGGATGAGTCCCAAATGGGTACCCTAGTCACACACACAGAGAGACATATCAAACGATGACCAACAGGGACTGCTGGCCGCCACCACCTGATCGTTGAAGGAAATTGAGCATAGAAATGTCTGGTGATGATCACTTCCATTTATATACTGAACCCCAAAAAATGTATGCAACATGTAAAGTGTTGGTCCCATGTTTCATGAGCTGAAATAAACGATCCCAGAAATGTTCCATACGCACAAAAAAAGCTTATTTCTCATCTAACATTTTCTGCATAAATTAGTTTACATCCCTGTTAGTGAGCATTTCTCCTTTGCCAAGATAATCCATCCACCTGACAGGTAAGGCATATCAAGAAGCTGATTAAACGGCATGGTCATTACACAGGTGCACCTTGTGCTGGGAACAATAAAATGGCACTCTAAAATGTGCCGTTTTGTCACACAACACAATGCCACAGATGTCTCAAGATTTGAGGGAGCGTGCAAATGGCAAGCTGACTGCAGGAATGTCCACCTGAGTGTTAAATTCTCTACCAGAAGCCACTTCTAACAATTTTTTGAGAATTTGGCAGCATGTCCAACCGGCCTCACAACCTCAGACCACGTGTAACCATGCCAGCCTAGGACCTCCACATCCGGCTTCTTCACCTGCAGCATCGTCTGAAACCAGCCACCCGGACAGCTGATGAAACTGTGGGTTTACACAAATGAAGAATCTCTGCACAAACTGTCAGAAACCGTGTCAGGGAAGCTCAACCGTGTGCTCGTCTTCCTCACCAGGGTCTTGACCTGACTACAGTTCGGGGATTTAATGGACATCGGTGAGGAGTGTACTCACGGTTGAATCCCGGTTTTAACTGTACCGGGCAGATGGCATTGTGTGGGCGAGCGGTTTGCTGATGTCAACGTTTTGAACAGAGTGCCCCATGGTGGGGTTATGGTATGGGCAGGCATAAGCTACGGACAATGAACACAACTGTATTTTATCGATGGCAATTTGAATGCACAGAGATACCTTGAGGAGATCCTGAGGCCCATTGTGGTGCCATTCATCCGCCACCATCACCTCATGTTTTAGCATGATAATATACGGCCCCATGTCGCTAGGATCTGTACACAATTCCTGGAACCTGAACATTTTCCGGTTCTTCCATGGCCTGCATACTCACCCATTTGAGCATGTGTGGGATGCTCTGGATTGACGTGTACGAAAGTGTTCCAGTTCCCACCAATATCCAGCAACTTGGCACAGCCATTGAAGAGGAGGAGGACAACATTCCACAGGCCACAATCTGCCTGATCAACTCTATTTGAAGGAGATGTGTTGCGCTGCATGAGGCAAATGTTGGTCACACCAGATACTGACTGGATTTCTGATCCATGCCCCCTACCTTATGCATCTGTTGGTCACAGATACCTTATCTGTATTCCCAGTCATGTGAAATCCATAGATTAGGGGTTAATTTATTTATTTCAACTGACTGATTTCCTCATATGAACTGTAGAATCTTTGAAAGTTGTGTTTTATATTTTTTGTGCAGTGTAGGTTAGTTACCATGTAATGCTACCTCTGGTCAATTTAGATACATGAGTTTATGGGTTACAATCAATCTCACCAGAATACCAGTAAGCACCTAGGTCAGATGTGTATATATATATATCTATATGTGTGTGTGTGTGTGTGTCCACTTAGGTTGAAGTCATTAAAACTAATTTTTCAACCACTCCACAAATTTCTTGTTAAACTATAGTTTTGGCAAGTCGGTTGTGTCATGCACAAAGTAGATGTCCTAAGTCATTTTTCCAACAATTGTTTACAGGCAGATTATTTCACTGTATCACAATTCCAGTGGGTCAGAAGTTTACATACACTAAGTTGACAGTGCCTGTAAACAGCTTGGAAAATTCCAGAAAATGATGTCATGGCTTTAGAAGCTTCTGATAGGCTAATTGATATCATTTGAGTCAATTGGAAGTGTACCTGTGGATGTATTTCAAGGCCTACCTTCAAACTCAATGCCTCTTTGCTTGACATCATGGGAAAATCTAAAGAAATCAGCCAAGACTTCAGAAAAAGAAAAAGCCAGACTACGGTTTGCAACTGCATATGGGGTCAAAGATCTTACTTTTTGGAGAAATGTCCTCTGGTCTGATGAAACTGTTTGGCCATAATGACCATCGTTATGTTTGGAGGAAAAAGGGGGATGGTTGCAAGCCGAAGAACACCATCCCAACCGTGAAGCACGGGGGTGGCAGCATCATGTTGTGGGGGTGCTTTGCTGCAGGAGGGACTGGTGCACTTCACAAAATAGATGGCATCACGAGGGACGAAAATTATGTGGATATATTGAAGCAAGATCTCAAGACATCAGTCAGGATGTTAGCTTGGTCGCAAATGGGTCTTCCAAATGGACAATGACCCCAAGCATACTTCCAAAGTTGTGGCAAAATGGCTTAAGGACAACAAAGTCAAGGTATTGGAGTGGCCATCACAAAGCCCTGACCTCAATCCTATAGAAAATTTGTGGGCAGAACTGAAAAAGTGTGTGCGAGCAAGGACCTGACTCAGTCACACCAGCTCTGTCAGGAGGAATGGGCCAAAATTCACCCAACTTATTGTGGGAAGCTTGTGGAAGGCTACCTGAAACGTTTGACCCAAGTTCAACAATTTAAAGGCAATGCTACCAAATACTAATTGAGTGTATGTAAACTTCTGACCCACTGGGAATGTGATGAAAGAAATTAAAGCTGAAATAAATAATTATCTCTACTGTTATTCTGACATTTCACATTCTTAAAATAAAGTGGTGATCCTAACTGACCTAAGACAGGGAACTTTTACTACAAGTTTAAATGTATTTGGCTAAAGTGTATGTAAACTTCCGACATAACTGTATGTATGTATCTATATAGGTTATAATAAATAAATATACACACGTTATAATATATCTATATGTATAGATATAGAATAACATATATAGATATAGAGTAGCATATATATGTATTAACATATATTATAACACAGATAAGATCCATTATAACAGAAGTATTAACATATCTCATAACATATAAATGTATTAACAGATATATCATAACACATATAACAAATAGATATTAATACATATATATTATAACATATAGATGTATTATAACAGATAATAATACATATATATTATAACATATAGATGTATTATAACATAGATAATAATACATATATATTATAACATATAGATGTATTATAACATAGATAATAATACATATATATTATAACATATAGATGTGTTAACAAACTCAGCAAAAAAAAGAAATGTCCCTTTTTCAGGACCCTGTGGTTCAAAGATAAATCGTAAAAATCCAAATAACTTCACAGATCTCCATTGTAAAGGGTTTAAACACTGTTTCCCATGCTTGTTCAATGAACCATAAAGAACTAATGAACATGCACCTGTGGAACGGTCGTTAAGACACTAACAGCTTACAGACAGTAGGCAATTAAGGTCACAATTATGAAAACTTAGGACACTAAAGAGGCCTTTCTACTGACCCTGAAAAACACCAAAAGAAAGATGCCCAGGGTCCCTGCTCATCTGCGTGAACGTGCCTTAGGCATGCTGCAAGGAGGCATGAGGACTACAGATGTGGCCAGGGTAATAAATTGCAATGTCCGTACTGTGAGACGCCTAAGACAGCGCAACAGGGAGAGAGGATGGACAGCTGATCGTCCTCGCAGTGGCAGACCACGTGTAACACCTGCACAGGATTGGTAAAGGATGGCAACAACTGCCAAAGTTACACCAGGAACGCACAATCCCTGCATCAGTGCTTAGACTGTCCACAATAGGCTGAAGGAGGCTGGACTGAGGGCTTGTAGGCCTGTTGTAAGGCAGGTCCTTACCAGACATCACCGGCAACAACGTCGCCTATGGGCACAAACCCACCGTCGCTGGACCAGATAGGAGTGGCAAGTTGTGCCCGGATTTCAATCCCATTGAGCACGTCTGGGACCTGTTCGACCGGAGGGTGAGGGCTAGGGCCATTCCCCCAGAAATGTCTGGGAACTTGCAGGTGCCTTGGTGGAAGAGTGGGGTGTCACCCCACAGCAAGAACTGGGAACTCTGGTGCAGTCCATGAGGAGATGCACTGCAGTACTTAATGCAGCTGGTGGCCACACCAGATACTGACTGTTACTTTTGATTTTGACCCCCCTCTTTGTTCAGGGACACATTATTCCATTTCTGTTAGTCACATGTCTGTGGAACTTGTTCAGTTTATGTCTCAGTTGTTGAATATTGTTATGTTCATACAAATATTTACACATGTTAATTAAGATTGCTGAAAATAAACGCAGTTGACAGTGAGGAAGTAATTTTTTTTTTGCTGAGTTTAGTTAGATAAAGGATGATTGACATAACATTAAAACAGTTCTGAGGCCTGAAAACATCGGACAAACTTTATTGGAGTAAACTCTCACAAATAACTTTAACCACAAACAGACTGTGGGGTAAAATACTATTGGCAACACACTGGATAGTATGCGAATAGTTTCGTACAAGAGAAAGGGGAACTAATAACAATTGGACTGATATGAGCTAGCTAGCTAGACCTCCATTTCCCTGTCATTTTCAGCAGGGCAACGTTAGCTTTGAGCCACGGTGCTATCGAATCCTGTAACGAACTCATCACAGAGAAGAGTCCTCGTTTCTTCTGAAGTCGAAATATTACTCATTGTTTCTCTATTTCATAGCGACGCTTATATCTTGTTAGAAGCGACGCAAAGGCATTTTAGTTGAGTGTTGTTGTTGAAGCTCTGACACCACTTAGAGCTGTGTGAGAGTCTAAATAGTCCGGGTTGACGCAAAGATCTGGCCAGTTTGACGCATAGATCTGAATAAGAAATATGTAGAATACGTGAATATGTAGAAAATGAACACGAACTCCTTCAATATATATGACACTTTCATTTGCGAGTAAAAAAAAAAGCATAATCATGCCCAATAAATATGAAATCAAAGCGGAACCTTGTTAAACTGTATGATACCCGGAAGATTTAGCTATCAGAACGGTTTCCTGTTTGGAGGAAAATCTACTTGTATCAAGTTGACATTGAACACGTTCAGCATTAAACATGGTTTCTCTGTCTTTAAACTCGTTAAAAACAATTATGCGGGCGATGGTGGACAGTCCGGGGTTTGATCGAGTTTTAAGTAAGGTATGTCACAGTAAAACAAATGATATTTTACGAGTTACTGTACAAGAGACGCGTACTGAAAGCACCGGAGGTTGCTTCCCAACTCCACCCATTTACCTACCTTGACAGGCTTGTTGTGTATGTGGTAAAACAAGTGTTTTCACGACACCCTTACATTTGATCTCGTTACCTAGAGTGAATCTCAATTGTATTTTCTTGATTCCTCACGTCCTCCCTCGTGTCCTTCTCGATGCACATTGGAGCAGAATATCTGAGGTTCCTCCAATGCATTTTGAGGAGGAAAGTAGTGGACACAAGGAAATACAATTGAGAATTACCCCTAGTCTTGCAACTCTGATATAGTACAGCGCCCTCTTCTTTAATTGATCCAAGGGATAATTAATGACTGGTTGTCTGTTCCCCAGGTGGACATTGTAACAGCCAGCCCAGGGAAAGTGGTGTGTGAGTTTAAAGTGGAAGAGGAGCATACAAACCGAGGGGGCACCCTTCACGGGGGTCTGACAGCAACACTGGTCGACGTCATCTCCACCACTGCCATCATGTACACGGAACGGGGGGCAGCCGGTGTCAGCGTGGACATGAACATCACGTGAGTTTTATAGTTAAAATTACAGTAGCTAGGTGATAAATGGGGAATATAGCCTGGTCTCAGAGCTATTTGTGAGGTTTGGTATGAATGGCACAAAGACTGGTACCCAGGCTTGATAATATACTTGTAGAATTAACAGAATGCATGTGCTCTATGTAGAGCTGTTTTGGTTTTCTAGTCTTGGGCTGAGCCCGAACTCTCTAGGCCTCTACAAGTCACACACTGTAATAGGTGAAGGAGTAGAGAGTAACCCGTTGTCATAACACTGAAAAGGAACATCTCACTGTCTGAAAATAGCACTCTAGGGCTCTGGTCTAAAGTGCACAAAAAAAATTCCATTTAGGACACATCCACTGAACAACTGTTTTACCGACAGGTACATGAATGCTGCCAAGATAGGTGAGGACGTGCTGATCACAGCCACAGTGTTGAAGCAAGGACGGACCCTGGCATTCGCTACTGTAGACCTCACGAGCAAAGCCTCTGGGAAACTCATCGCACAAGGAAGGCACACAAAGCACCTTGGGAGTTAGATCAGCTGCTCGGTGTGGGGTGATGTTGCCCCCACACACAGGTCTTGGGTCAGTTTAGCATTCCCCCCCCCACCACTAATGTTTAAGATTTGGGGGGAAGCTGATCCTAGATCTGTACCTTGGGGAAACTCTTCCCCCCCCCCCGTCAGCAAATTGTGAATGATCATACTGCTGCTGTGACACTGTCCAGCAGAAAGTCTGTGGGTGAAGAAACATGACTATTGTGATACTGTGTCAGTAAATTGTTCCTCACCACACAACAGACTTGCTAAATATATATTTTTTGCATGTCATTCTGCTGTAAATATATATATATATACACTTTGTGTAAACACAATAAAAACACACCAGGAAATACTTTCAAATGTTACATTGTATTGGGATTTGTTCAGCCATGTTGATTTCTAGATGCATAAAAAAAACTATAAAAAAAACTGAAATGACCCACCTTTAAATCCAACATATTGAATCAACAAAGAAAACCCTCAATTAAATGTACTGACTGATTTGTGCCTTATCTACCCCAGCAAAGCAACAAACAAAAAAAACACCCCCATTTTACAAGCACTGCAACAATTAGTATTCTTTAGGATACTTGTCTATCAAATTAAAGGAACAAACATGTAACGATCCCATTAATTTCAACTCAACCTGTTCCATTGTTAGGTACATTAATTCTTCCACACAACACCCATGCCAACCCACACCCAGAACAAAACAAAAAACAGATTTCAGTAGCTTGAATGGTAACAACCTTCAGCATTTAAACAAAACATTGCAACCTTGTGTGTCGGGTCCGCACCATGCGATTCACAATACTGTCTGTCAACTTCCTCCCATCAGTTCCCAACTATACTCCAGATATTACTAATGATGTTCCTGGCATATTTCACAGGAAAAGCAAATGAACCCAGAAAAAAAAAAAGCCAACATTAAACAAGGGCATCTTAAAAGGACAAATAAAGATGTGAATACCTACACCAAATGATTTGACAAATACTCCCTCACCTTTTATCTTTGCTTTACAGGAGACGTTTGTACGCCACCTAGACTGACCCGTCATAGATTGTAGCTAGTCGTTCTAGAACACCTCACGTATGTTTTCCTCTAACCCAGCTTTGAAATGACAGAAGCTTTTCCAATCTGTTATGACATGGGGTTACAATGTGTCCAGCAGAGACAGAGGACCCCTGTGAACGTCATAAAAAAAAACCTGTGTGGCTTTGTTCCTGCTTGGTAGCAACATAAAAGAGTTCCTTCAGTGACTGCTCTGTGTCGTTGATTGTGCAGCTCCAGGGGGAATAACCAACCACTCAAAATCAATGTTCGTGCAGGTTCAAAATAAAATACAAGATGGATGGTGGAGGGAGGGTGGATTAAAGGGAGAACCAATTCAGAACTGGTAGGAGCAGAGCTAGGAGGAGGAAGCTTGGTAGGTAAGGGAAAAAACAAATATGGATTATTTTTTAAATTAGCTTCAGGAAGATGGAAACCAACAAACAAGAGGAGATCCAAGCAGCAGTTCTATTCAATGGAAGGATGTGTGGTGGATGAGAGAGAGAGATCAACTTGCTTCAGTGGCTTGTGGGTTAAATCTTCCTTGTGTTGTGGGCGGAAGCCATGGAGGCCGGCTGGCCCTAGTCGGGCATGTACGGGAGGAGATGATCTTCGATGTCGCCAACGCCCCAGCACGTTAGCTGGTCCTGGGGCAGGTACAGGCACAGGCTGCACAACTTAAAAACTGTGGCCTTGGTTTTAGGAGTCTGACAGGGGAGAGAAGGGATGACAAGAGAAAACATGGTTGATAACGAGTGAGAGAAGGGGCGACAACAGGGGAGGGAAGGGGCGACAACAGGGGAGGGAAGGGGCGACAAAAGGGGAGGGAAGGGGCGACAACAGGGGAGGGAAGGGGCGACAACAGGGGAGGGAAGGGCGAGACCATAGAATCTATTAATAATAATACATTTAATTTCACTAATATATGCTATTTCTTTGGGTTAGACTTTGTCCCATGACAGAGGACTGAATGATCCTTTAACACCTACGTGCGTGCTCCAATTAGACGTCTTAGCTTCCCCAAAACCATTGTGACTGGTGCAGCGGTGACAGGTTAGCATTGAGGACAGAAGGAATGTTAGGCACAACCAACAGGCCTGGAGCGTGGCAAGACAGGCCTGGAGCGTGGTAAGACAAGCCTGGAGCGTGGTAAGACAAGCCTGGAGCGTGGTAAGACAAGCCTGGAGCGTGGTAAGACAAGCCTGGAGCGTGGTAAGACAAGCCTGGAGCGTGGCAAGACAAGCCTGGAGCGTGGTAAGAAAAGCCTGGAGCGTGGTAAGACAAGCCTGGATCAAGGTTTGGTTTGGCAACATTGTCTGAATGATTGCCTAATTCAAATCATTTCAATAGGCTCTTAGCTTCCCCAAAGTCATCTTGTTCCTGCACTAGGCTGAGTGGCAACATGTCATCGTGTTCCCGCACTGGGCTGAGTGGCAACATGTCATCGTGTTCCCGCACTAGGCTGAGTGACAACATGTCATCGTGTTCCCGCACTAGGCTGAGTGGCAACATGTCATCGTGTTCCCGCACTAGGCTGAGTGGCAACATGTCATCGTGTTCCCGCACTAGGCTGAGTGGCAACATGTCATCGTGTTCCCGCACCAGGCTGAGTGACAACATGTCATCGTGTTCCCGCACTAGGCTGAGGGCAACATGTCATCGTGTTCCTGCACTAGGCTGAGTGACAACATGTCATCGTGTTCCCGCACTAGGCTGAGTGACAACATGTCATCGTGTTCCCGCACTAGGCTGAGGGCAACATGTCATCGTGTTCCTGCACTAGGCTGAGGGCAACATCTCATCGTGTTCCCGCACTAGGCTGAGTGGCAACATCTCATCGTGTTCCCGCACTAGGCTGAGTGGCAACATCTCATCGTGTTCCCGCACTGGGCTGAGTGGCAACATGTCATCGTGTTCCCGCACTGGGCTGAGTGGCAACATGTCATCGTGTTCCCGCACTGGGCTGAGTGGCAACATGTCATCGTGTTCCCGCACTGGGCTGAGTGGCAACATGTCATCGTGTTCCTGCACTAGGCTGAGTGGCAACATGTCATCGTGTTCCTGCACTAGGCTGAGGGCAACATCTCATCGTGTTCCCGCACTAGGCTGAGGGCAACATGTCATCGTGTTCCCGCACTAGGCTGAGTGGCAACATGTCATCGTGTTCCTGCACTGGGCTGAGTGGCAACATGTCATCGTGTTCCTGCACTAGGCTGAGTGGCAACATGTCATCGTGTTCCTGCACTAGGCTGAGGGCAACATCTCATCGTGTTCCCGCACTAGGCTGAGGGCAACATGTCATCGTGTTCCTGCACTGGGCTGAGTGGCAACATCTCATCGTGTTCCCGCACTAGGCTGAGGGCAACATGTCATCGTGTTCCTGCACTAGGCTGAGTGGCAACATGTCATCGTGTTCCTGCACTAGGCTGAGGGCAACATCTCATCGTGTTCCCGCACTAGGCTGAGGGCAACATGTCATCGTGTTCCTGCACTAGGCTGAGTGGCAACATGTCATCGTGTTCCTGCACTAGGCTGAGTGGCAACATCTCATCGTGTTCCCGCACTAGGCTGAGGGCAACATGTCATCGTGTTCCCGCACTAGGCTGAGTGGCAACATGTCATCGTGTTCCCGTACTAGGCTGAGTGGCAACATGTCATCGTGTTCCCGCACTAGGCTGAGTGGCAACATGTCATCGTGTTCCCGCACTGGGCTGAGTGGCAACATGTCATCGTGTTCCTGCACTAGGCTGAGGGCAACATGTCATCGTGTTCCCGCACTGGGCTGAGGGCAACATGTCATCGTGTTCCCGCACTGGGCTGAGGGCAACATGTCATCGTGTTCCTGCACTAGGCTGAGGGCAACATGTCATCGTGTTCCTGCACTAGGCTGAGGGCAACATGTCATCGTGTTCCCGCACTAGGCTGAGTGGCAACATGTCATCGTGTTCCCGCACTAGGCTGAGTGGCAACATGTTTCAGTTGACATCTGAAGTCAGACACACGTACTTGTTTTAAAATTGTCTGTCCGCCACTTTACGCCTGCGTTCCAGATGGCACCCTATTCCCTACATAGTGCACTACCGTTGACCAGAGTGCAATGGACCCTGGTCTTTAGTAGTGTCCCACCTGGGACCCAGGCCTAGATGGATCAACAGCTGTCTAGAGCTAAAGCAAGAGAGACGTGACTCGTCCCCCGCCCACCTTGCTGACAAGCCCTATCAACCAAGTGGCACCCTATTCCCTACAAAGGTCACCACGTCTGACCAGAGCCCTATGGGTGGTAAACTCAGCTGTGAAGGGACTGACCTGTAAGTGCTGTCGGTCCATAAACAGGAAGACGGACTGACCTGTAAGTGCTGTCGGTCCATAAAGAGGAAGACGGACTGACCTGTAAGTGCTGTCGGTCCATAAAGAGGAAGACGGACTGACCTGTAAGTGCTGTCGGTCCATAAACAGGGAGACGGACTGACCTGTAAGTGCTGTCGGTCCATAAAGAGGAAGACGGACTGACCTGTAAGTGCTGTCGGTCCATAAAGAGGAAGACGGACTGACCTGTAAGTGCTGTCGGTCCATAAACAGGGAGACGGACTGACCTGTAAGTGCTGTCGGTCCATAAAGAGGGAGACGGACTGACCTGTAAGTGCTGTCGGTCCATAAAGAGGGAGACGGACTGACCTGTAAGTGCTGTCGGTCCATAAACAGGAAGACGGACTGACCTGTAAGTGCTGTCGGTCCATAAACAGGAAGACGGACTGAGCTGGGTTGTTCATAACCATTCCGGCCTTGTCCCTCCTGCCGACAGCATGTAACAGCTGCTTCTCGTAGTCTCCATGATGAAACTCAAACTTGGCCTGTGGATAAACAAAAACACATATTGGATACCACACTTAATAAAATGGATAAACAGAGATACTACGTTCACCATGACTGGCCCTCAACGTAACAGCATAGAATACTCCTTGAATATGGGGCGGCAGCGTAGCCTAGTGGTTAGAGCGTTGGACTAATAACCGAAAGGTTAGAAGATCGAATCCCCAAACCGACAAGGTAAAAGTCTGTCATTCTGCCCCTGAACAAGGCAGTTAACCCACTGTTCCCCTGAACAAGGCAGTTAACCCACTGTTCCCCTGAACAAGGCAGTTAACCCACTGTTCCCCTGAACAAGGCAGTTAACCCACTGTTCCCCGGTAGGTTGTCATTGAAAATAAGAACATGTTGTTCTTAACTGACTTAGCTAGTTACATAAAGGTCAAAAAATATATATATATATAAATAACATTTGAATTCAGCGGCCTAGTGAATAGGAGGTGTGTAGCCACTTGGTGAAGGAAGCTAAATGTTTTACCTGAACAGGCCTGAAGGGTTCTTCCTCAGCCCCCTTCCATCTGGAGAACAAGAGACAGACTATCTTCTCTATGTCGTTACGCGGCCACAGGATGAAGTCCATCTCCTGGGTGCATCCTATGACATCCTGCAACAACAACGGAGGAGCACAACAGTCAATAAACAGCCCGTCACCTACCTACCTACACAGGGCTCTGGTCAAAAAAGAGAGTGCACTGTGTCACTAGCTAGGTTCTCATCCAATTTAGCGAAAGATTTCCATGTGAATATTCAAACATTTTCCCACCAGTGGTGTTTCCACCAAACTGACTTGTTGCTGATAAAAATCAAGTGTGTGATGACGTAGTGCACACAAAGTGGACTTTCCCCCCCCCCCATGTACCGAATTAAACGCTGAAGTTCATGTGTTCACATTTAACGATAATTCTCACAAAAACTGCTGTGTTAAATAGTAAACGTGCCTACTCTGGTCTTGGCATGTGCGCTCTAGCCAACAGTTCACAGAGGGTGGGTAGGCTAGTCTACATTTTGAGATTATTTGTCAAACGGCAGTCGGGCCTCGCGTCAAACGGCAGTCGGGCGTCGAGCCTCACGTCGAAAGGGGCGTCGAGCTCATCAACATGCACTTTCACCACCTTGTGAAGTTGACCATAACTTATTTCATCTGTAGGCTAATAAACGGCATGGTTTCCCCGAGCAGGGTGGGACATGAACACCCGTCAGTAGTGTACAGACAGCCAGGTCACTGTCAGTGTCTACCCAAGGACAATAGACAATGTGGCAGGCTGGCTGGAACACAACAATGTGAGTCATGCTAGTAGAAATGAGGAACATTCATTGTTGACACTGTTGGATTCTGAGAATATACTTATTCATGTCACTGAGGGAGTGCTGAGGTTCAGAGGGTCTACACCAGAAGTTAATGGTTATAGGAAGAAGGTATATAGTGTGTGCAATTAAGCTTGGAATGTGTTGAGTGCAGGGATGTGATTACATGCGCCAGGCATTGATAAGGGGAGAGAGCCCATGGGTTAGTGATAGGGGGGGGGGGGTCACCTTAAGGGAGAAATAAAAGTTTATGGCCCATATCACTAGTGTCCTGCTTAGCAGTAAAGAACAATGTTTGTACAGATGTGTAGGAGGAAGGGTTACATATCAGTGCTTGTGTGAAAATGTTTGTCTAATGCAGCTGTATTGATCCTCTGGGAAGAATCGACTTGGTTAAGCTTTCATACTGTCCGTTGAGTTTTTAACTCTTGAGAAAGAGAACCTAACATCATGGAGGAAAGCCCAACTGTGCCCGTGGCGGTGTGTGTGTACGCACATGGTTTGGTAGGTTCGCCCCAACGGAAGGAATCCGGGATCTTGACTTACCCTGCGCATTGATTGGTAGCGTGGGGCGTGTAACTGCACAACATCTTTCTGCATAAGTTCCATGGAACTCTGGAGGGAATAGCTGGAATCCTGCACACCTTTCAGGATATTCTCTTCATAGTTGTTGGTCATCACCGGTAGGACTTCAGCTACCTCGAACAGGGCAGACTTCTTCTTCTGAAGGAGCAGAGAGGACAGGGAAGAGACAATAACAACAACCGTGCAGATGACTTCTGCCATAGGAGTGAGCAGAAAGAGAGGAAATGGAAGACATTAAAGGGATACTTTGGTATTTTGACAATGAGGCCCTTTATCTATCCCCCCCCCCCCCCAGAGTCAGATGAACTCGTGGATACCATTTTACATTTCTCTGTGTCCAGTGTGAAGGAAGTTAAGAGGTAGTTTTTCACTAGCCGATGCTAAATAGTGTTGCCTGAATTATACTTGCTGGCAGAAACAAAATGGTCTCCACGAGTTAAAATGGGCCTCTGGGGAAGTAGGACCTCATTGCTTCCTCCATAATAGTCACCTTGTCCTTGAACACAAAGGCTATGTAGATCTTGAAGTCAAACTGGTCAGCCAAAGATTCCCTTTTCTTTCGGATCTGAGCACGGAGTCGATCTCTAGTTTGGTTTCTTCTCCAGGTTGGGTCCCCCATTATTAGATTTGGATGTTAGGTGTCTTCTCTATTACAGAATATTTTGACTATACTTTCGAGTTGTCTATGTGTAGCTAGTTAGCTACCTTTTACAGAGCGAGAAATCTCAATTATTCTACACTAGCTCTTTCGCAATAACTACCAACTTGAGGAGGAAACGAATGAAATAGCAAGCTATGTCATTTTATTTATTTAAAATAGTTTATGCTCAGGAGGGGGGGTTCTTAATCAATATTTGGCTACATTTGTTTTATTAATTACTCAAGCCATGTTGTGATTAAAAGTATGACATTCGAATACAGGCCAAATGAACTTTAAATTCAACACATTTGCCTAGTGAAAACAAATTAGCAAATTAAAATGAGGTACACCTTTTCCTTTAGGTTACTGACAACTACTAACAGAAAGGAGAGCCATTTCCAAAACCCATACTGACACTACTTCTCGCTAATGAAATAGGAGATTACTACACAAACAAAAAAGCAGACAATTCTATTCGTGTCTTCTCAAACTCAAAGCTTCGTCCATGATTGACGCCGTTTGTTTGTGTATATTTCTCGGCAGAGACCGCGTTATGAACGTGTTCCTGAATAACTGGGGGTATAGAAAACCATCATGGCAAGTAAATGTGGATGCCAGAAGAGGACGGCACCAAGTTACAACATTGAAGTTTACAGAGTAGTTTGACATCTCCGGGTTTACTGCCATTGAACTGGCCCGCGGCCTTGTTTACTTCCGTTGTCGATACTCATAGTGACGGGACTATTTGAGTTGACTAGTTAACGTGAGCTAGCTAGGCTAAGCAGCATACACTTCAACACTAACTAGTTAGTGGGTCAACTAGCTAGCTACATCATTTTACTTCTTGGACGTAATTGAGGCCTATGTCGTGCGGGTTAGTTAGCTAACTAGCTGACAGTCATCTTTCGTTTTACATTTCCGCCGAGTTCTGTCTGGCTTGCTTGGTATTTAATGTCGAATGACTTGTCCGGTTGAATGGCTAGCTAACTGTTGTATCTCGGCATTTTAAATGACATTTTGCTTCAATATCATCATGGTGGTTAGGATTCCCGTCGAGAGAACCAACTAGATTTGATTTTACAGACAACAAACGTGTTTCAAAAAAAATCTCTTTCACCCGTTGAAGTTGAGGTACTAACTAGCTATCTGCGCTTGTTTTTCCTGCTTTTCTTCAGTCGTCACAACCACCAACTAACCTACATGCCATGTCAAGATAAATTGACAAACCAACTGAAATCCTCCGTTCTTTCAGAGGACACATGACGTGGGTTGTCTCCTGGTGGACCCATATTGAACGATGGTTTTAGTAAAACAGCTTTTTGTTCAGTTCCTTTAAGTATTCGTCCTGGTGTTGTCGGTGTGGTAGCTAGCAGCTCGTCGTTGAACAACCTACCCAAAATGGCTGACCGGCGTCAGACAGCCACACCAAAGATATGTTCTATCTGTGGCCACACCAGAGAGGAAGAGGAAGCGAGAGGCCCAACTCTGATCTGTCTCCTTCCAGCTGGTGGCGATGTTTCTCCCACCAAACAAGGAGTTTTTGTATGGAGGTCAATGAGAGAAGTGTCCAATTTGGTCAACGATAACAACAAAAAATGAATGGGTTATTTGCTACGTGAGGTTTATTTGATCGAATAGAAGTTTCGTAATGCTTAAGTTGTTAAGAGTGTACTGATATAAGTTGGATACGTGACATCCCGGCAACTTTGAGAAAAAACACTTTATATTGGAGTTGTCTCCATTTATTTTTATTTAACTAGTAGCATATCATCTTTATTTTTATTCATTATACAAAAGTATCAGCAATGAACAACTTACATCCGTCCGTAAGTAGGCCGTCATTGTAAATACGAATTTGTTCTTAACTGACTTGCCTAGTTAAAAGGTTACATTTTTAAAAAACATCCCTACATCAAACATGTCTAACAAAACACAAGTTTAAACAAGAAAATCCTAAATACATTAAAAAATAATAATATGTGCAATTGCTCAGATTGCTCAGTAATTACTCAGATAAATATCTCAATGATTCAGGAAGATTTAATTATTTTTGTTATTCAGTGTGGATAATGTCTTAACAAATCAAATACTTTTTAATTTTGGTGTAGAATTCTGGAATTTTGATTTGGCAACAAGAATAAAAAATTCACAATCATTTCAATGGTCTTTTTTCATTGCAATAGTAACAATTGATATCCTTCATGTCAAAAACATGGGTAGTGTTCAGTAAGGTTTTCCCCAAAATCTATCAGACATTTACATTCATATAACAAGTGTGTAATATTTTCACCTTGTTTTTCACAGAAAACGCAGATATCATCAATATCGACACATTAGGACAACATAGATATATCGTATGTAGAATCTTAAAGTGCACTTCCTTAAATTCGTTTGGTATAAAATATTTGTAAGGCATCAACCAAGCTTTTTTCCAGACAATGTCCAGAATAAGCATGTTCCAGGTTTAAGTTGGTTCTGTGAATGGAAAATGTGTCTTATGTATTTGAAACAACATTTCTCAAGTAAGCCCCGCCTTCCAAGCTGAGTTCTGGATAAGTTCTCTTCCAAGCTGAGTTCTGGATAAGCTCTCTTCCAAGCTGAGTTCTGGATAAGGTCTCTTCCAAGCTGAGTTCTGGATAAGGTCTCTTCCTAGCTAAGTTCTGGATAAGCTCTCTTCCAAGCTGAGTTCTGGATAAGCTCTCTTCCAAGCTGAGTTCTGGATAAGCTCTCTTCCAAGCTGAGTTCTAGTTAAGTTCTCTTCCAAGCTGAGTTCTAGATAAGCTCTCTTCCAAGCTGAGTTCTGGATAAGCTCTCTTCCAAGCTGAGTTCTGGATAAGCTCTCCTCCAAGCTGAGTTCTGGATAAGCCCCGCCTTCCAAGCTGAGTTCTGGATAAGCTCTCCTCCAAGCTGAGTTCTGGATAAGCTCTCTTCCAAGCTGAGTTCTGGATAAGCTCTCCTCCAAGCTAAGTTCTGGATAAGCTCTCTTCCAAGCTGAGTTCTAGATAAGCTCTCTTCCAAGCTGAGTTCTGGATAAGCTCTCTTCCAAGCTGAGTTCTGGATAAGCTCTCTTCCAAGCTGAGTTCTAGATAAGCTCTCTTCCAAGCTGAGTTCTGGATATGCTCTCTTCCAAGCTGAGTTCTGGATTAGCTCTCTTCCAAGCTGAGTTCTGGATAAGCCCCGCCTTCCAAGACTAGTTCTAGATAAGCTCTCTTCCAAGCTGAGTTCTGGATAAGCTCTCTTCCAGGCTGAGTTCTAGATAAGCTCTCTTCCAAGCTGAGTTCTGGATAAGCTCTCTTCCAAGCTGAGTTCTAGATAAGCTCTCTTCCAAGCTGAGTTCTGGATAAGCTCTCTTCCAAGCTGAGTTCTAGATAAGCTCTCTTCCAACCTGAGTTCTGGATAAGCTCTCTTCCAAGCTGAGTTCTAGATAAGCTCTCTTCCAAGCTGAGTTCTGGATAAGCTCTCTTCCAAGCTGAGTTCTAGATAAGCTCTCTTCCAAGCTGAGTTCTGGATAAGCTCTCTTCCAGGCTGAGTTCTAGATAAGCTCTCTTCCAAGCTGAGTTCTGGATAAGCTCTCTTCCAAGCTGAGTTCTGGATAAGTTCTCTTCCAGGCTGAGTTCTAGATAAGCTCTCTTCCAAGCTGAGTTCTGGATAAGCTCTCTTCCAAGCTGAGTTCTGGAAAAGCTCTCTTCCAAGCTGAGTTCTGGATAAGTTCTCTTCCAGGCTGAGTTCTAGATAACCTCTCTTCCAAGCGGAGTTCTGGATAAGCTCCCTTCCAAGCTGAGTTCTGGATAAGCTCTCTTCCAAGCTGAGTTCTAGATAAGCTCTCTTCCAAGCTGAGTTCTGGATAAGTTCTCTTCCAAGCTGAGTTCTAGATAAGCTCTCTTCCAAGCTGAGTTCTGGATAAGCTCTCTTCCAAGCTGAGTTCTGGATAAGCTCTCTTCCAGGCTGAGATCTGGATAAGTTCTCTTCCAGGCTGAATTCTGGATAAGCTCTCTTCCAAGCTGAGTTCTGGATAAGTTCTCTTCCAGGCTGAGTTCTAGATAAGCTCTCTTCCAAGCTGAGTTCTGGATAAGCTCTCTTCCAAGCTGAGTTCTGGATAAGCTCTCTTCCAGGCTGAGATCTGGATAAGTTCTCTTCCAGGCTGAGTTCTGGATAAGCTCTCTTCCAAGCTGAGTTCTAGATAAGCTCTCTTCCAAGCTGAGTTCTGGATAAGTTCTCTTCCAGGCTGAGTTCTGGATAAGCTCTCTTCCAAGCTGAGTTCTAGATAAGCTCTCTTCCAGGCTGAGTTCTGGATAAGCTCTCTTCCAAGCTGAGTTCTGGATAAGCTCTCTTCCAAGCTGAGTTCTGGATAAGTTCTCTTCCAAGCTGAGTTCTGGATAAGCTCTCTTCCAGGCTGAGTTCTGGATAAGCTCTCTTCCAAGCTGAGTTCTGGATAAGCTCTCTTCCAAGCTGAGTTCTGGATAAGTTCTCTTCCAGGCTGAGTTCTGGATAAGCTCTCTTCCAAGCTGAGTTCTAGATAAGCTCTCTTCCAGGCTGAGTTCTGGATAAGCTCTCTTCCAAGCTGAGTTCTGGATAAGCTCTCTTCCAAGCTGAGTTCTGGATAAGTTCTCTTCCAGGCTGAGTTCTGGATAAGCTCTCTTCCAAGCTGAGTTCTGGATAAGCTCTCTTCCAGGCTGAGTTCTGGATAAGCTCTCTTCCAAGCTGAGTTCTAGATAAGCTCTCTTCCAGGCTGAGTTCTAGATAAGCTCTTTTCCAAGCTAGATAGAAGTTCTTCTACCAAAATGAGTAAAAAGGTGAAATCGGGCATCTCTGTCGACACTTCTGTTGATATTGGTTATTTTGGATGTATTAAGGTTTAGTAACACACAACTATTTATATCTTTGTAAGACATGCAAATGACTTTGATCATTTTTATTTTTTAACCTGAAACCAAAAAGTTTAAGAGACCGAAAGATAAATTCATGTCACGTTCCTGACCTTATTTCCCTTGTTTTGTCTTTATTTAGTATGGTCAGGGCGTGAGTTGGGGTGGGCAGTCTATGTTATTTGTTTCTATGTTTAGGTTTGTTCGTTTGGCCTAATATGGTTCTCAATCAGAGGCAGGTGTTTGTCATTGTCTCTGATTGGGAACCATATTAAGGTAGGCTGTTTTCACTGGTTGTTTGTGGGTGATTGTTGCCGTGTCTGTGTTTGTTCGCCACACGGTACTGTTTTTGTTTGTTTGTTCACTTTGTTTTGTATTTTGTCAAGTGTTTTTTGTCTTCGTTTATATTAATTAAAAGTATCCAAACCACGCTGCGCTTTGGTCCGATCCTTGCTCCTCCTCAGACGAGGAGGAAGACGAGCTTTACAATTCATGTTCAATTGTGTCAAAAAGTCTTTTTTACAGAAGTCCAGAAATAAAATAAGAGCATCTGAATCAAATGCATTTGATTAAAATGTAAAAGGTCCAAGACTAAATGTTGGAACTTATGGGACGGGCCCGTCATAAATCCTGTTTGAGTCTAATTTATTATGGCATCTATTCCTTTCTTTAATCTATTGGCGTAAACCAGAGCAATCAATTTGTAATCAATATTTAATAAATTAATTGGTCTCCAATTGTCAATGAGAGAAGGGTATTTATCATGTTTTGGGAATCAGTGAATTAAGGCCCTGTTTCATAGTGGAGACCATTTTACAATTTCAATGCAATCTTGAAATGTATAAAATAGGCTCTTCAAGTAACTCCTCAAACTGCCTTTCAACTGCCAAGCTGTCAGGGCCAGGTGATTTCCCTTTTTCATTGAATTCAGAGCCTCTCTAATGTCTTCGATTGAAACACAGGTGAATCGCAAACTGAGTGGAAGTCATCTTCAGTTACAGGGATATCATTCTGAATGTGGCAAATGTACCTTTCACAACCAATCATCCTGAAATTGTGAGTTGAAAAGGTTTTCATGAAAGGAATTGACAAACGTTGATATTTGATAACGGGATCTTTGCATAATACATCATTCATTTTAGAGTGCCGTTATAGATTTTCTTTTGTAGTTTCTCTTTTCAAGTGCAAAGAAATAACTGGTGTTTCTTTCTCCCTCTTCAATCCATTTTTCTCTTGACCTTACAAAGTCGCCCTTTGATCCGTGTAAAGCTGTTCTAATTCTAGTTGTAAAGACTTAAATACAGACTCCTCTTCTTGAGATAGATTATCTTTCTTTAGAAAACTGTCAAGCTTGCTCATCATCTCCTTTTCTCTAAGGTTCTTTAAGTGCCTCAGCTCTTTGGCATATTTAATGGCTACAACTCTGACTTTATATTTGAAAAATTCCCATCTACTTCCATGACCCAAGTCTTCTCTCTCAAAAATATCTTTGGCTAACGATTTGATGTTTCCAATGAAAATATAATCTTTAAGAAGTGTGTCGTTTAATTTCCAATACCCTCGAATACCCTTTTGTGACGTAGTTTTGTGTGTCCAGGTATAACCCTTTGAATCCAGATTGAAATAACGCCAGGCATCATCAACACAGAGATCCTTGCACAACGTTGTGATGATATTGTCTATTTTGAGAGCTTTGACTCCTTCTAGGAGGATAACGATCAGCAGAGTCATCAGGTGTTTTGGTTCAAAGCTCCTGAGAGAATTAGAAAAGCCTCTGAGTATTTGTTACGTAAATCCTGTCATTTTCTGGTTAATTTGGAGCGTGTTATTTATGTCCATACACATTGCAGATGATGAAAATAGCATTGTAAAGTTAAACAGTTACTATGACCCATCTAACCATTCTGTAAAGATGTGGATTCTACAACGTCTCCTTTTAACTTGCGGATTAGCGTCTAAACACCAGCAGAATGGTTTGATCCATGACAGAGAGAGGCCATGTCTCCCCCACTGTGACCTCCACCGCGTACGGACGGGAGTCACCGCTGTTGACTGAGGTAAACAATGCAATTGTATATACAATTATTACATATACTGTAGTCTTTCAAAATGTGTGATTTAAATTAGTGTTGTTTGTCTCTTGCTATTTTTGTATAACGTACTTTCAGATCACTGAAACCCAACCTGAAATGGTAGAAGTTGTTGAACCAGATCAGAACGCCTTCGAGGATCACCTTCAGGCACAGACCGAGCAGGAAGTGGAGGTTTTTGACCAGGTAAAAATGTCCGCTGTTCATTTATTTTCTGTCCCTCCAAGAGATACAGTGGGGAGAACAAGTATTTGATACACTGCCGATTTTGCAGGTTTTCCTACTTACAAAGCATGTAGAGGTCTGTAATTTTTATCATAGGTACACTTCAACTATGAGAGACGGAATCTAAAACAAAAATCCAGAAAATCACATTGTATGATTTTTAAGTAATTAATTTGCATTTTATTGCATGACATAAGTATTTGATACATCAGAAAAGCAGAACTTAATATTTGGTACAGAAACCTTTGTTTGCAATTACAGAGATCATACGTTTCCTGTAGTTATTGACTAGGTTTGCACACACTGCAGCAGGGATTTTGGCCCACTCCTCCCTACAGATCTTCTCCAGATCCTTCAGGTTTCGGGGCTGTCGCTGGGCAATACGGACTTTCAGCTCCCTCCAAAGATTTTCTATTGGGTTCAGGTCTGGAGACTGGCTAGGCCACTCCAGGACCTTGAGATGCTTCTTACGGAGCCACTCCTTAGTTGCCATGGCTGTGTGCTTCGTGTCGTTGTCATGCTGGAAGACCCAGCCACGACCCATCTTCAATGCTCTTACTGAGGGAAGGAGGTTGTTGGCCAAGATCTCGCGATACATGGCCCCATCCATCCTCCCCTCAATACGGTGCAGTCGTCCTGTCCCCTTTGCAGAAAAGCATCCCCAAAGAATGATGTTTCCACCTCCATGCTTCACGGTTGGGATGGTGTTCTTGGGGTTGTACTCATACTTCTTCTTCCTCCAAACACGGCGAGTGGAGTTAGACCAAAAAGCTCTATTTTTGTCTCATCAGACCACATGACCTTCTCCCATTCCTCCTCTGGATCATCCAGATGGTCATTGGCAAACTTCAGACAGGCCTGGACATGCACTGGCTTAAGCAGGGGGACCTTGCGTGCGCTGCAGGATTTTAATCCATGACGGCGTAGTGTGTTACTAATGGTTTTCTTTGAGACTGTGGTCCCAGCTCTCTTCAGGTCATTGACCAGGTCCTGCCGTGTAGTTCTGGGCTGATCCCTCACCTTCCTCATGATCATTGATGCCCCACGAGGTGAAATCTTGCATGGAGCCCCAGACCGAGGGTGATTGACCGTCATCTTGAACTTCTTCCATTTTCTAATAATTGCGCCAACAGTTGTTTCCTTCTCACCAAGCTGCTTGCCTATTGTCCTGTAGCCCATCCCAGCCTTGTGCAGGTCTACAATTTTATCCCTGATGTCCTTACACAGCTCTCTGGTCTTGGCCATTGTGGAGAGGTTGTAATCTGTTTGATTGTGTGTGGACAGGTGTCTTTTATACAGGTAACGAGTTCAAACAGGTGCAGTTAATACAGGTAATGAGTGGAGAACAGGAGGGCTTCTTAAAGAAAAACTAACAGGTCTGTGAGAGCCGGAATTCTTACTGGTTGGTAGGTGATCAAATACTTATGTCATGCAATAAAATGCAAATTAATTATTTAAAAATCATACAATGTGATTTTCTGGATTTTTGTTTTAGATTCCGTCTCTCACAGTTGAAGTGTACCTATGATAAAAATGACAGACCTCTACATGCTTTGTAAGTAGGAAAACCTGCAAAATCGGCAGTGTATCAAATACTTGTTCTCCCCACTGTATGTAAGAAATGTATTTATAATGTGAAATATAATTGCATGTATTCCTGTTATCAATCAAGGTGAGACTGAACATGGACAAGGCCCATGAGAAACAGAAGGAGAGCTACCAGAGCAGAATCCAGAAGGGGACCAAGTGCTATGACATCCGGGTGAATTACTTGGTTAGGAAGAAGGACAAAAGGAAGGCGAGAACTGGGAAACCTCGCTGCTCTTTCACTCCTAGCTCACCTTCTGTTAAAGTGAATTTAAAAAATCTCTGATAATAACTATTTGCATACAAAATAACCTGAAGCTATTTTTAGTTTCCCTAACACTGAAATGTTTCTCTTTGTCTTCCTAGGGTTACCTCGGCGAAAGCCAACTATCTTCTCCAGTTGAAGCAGTTGGACGGTCGACCTCTGAAATCCCTGACGCCCTACACTTCAGTGAAGCCCAAAGGACAAAGTATGTTAAGCTTTGGTTGACATTTGAAAAGCAAGAAATGGTAGTTATGCTGAGCTTATAAAAATGTACCTCCTCAATTTACCTCTCCCAATTACTTTAGGACCATCGACTGTCCGAGCCTCCCAGGAAGTATCCCATCTACCAGAACCAGTGAGTTTGGATCAGTCTGATTCTCTGTGCTCTGAGTCGGAGGGGGACCAGCTTGAGGTAGGTTATACTTTCCAGAAGTGTTGAAAAGTACATATCTCCCATTTAAAACACTGCACTAATCCATCACGTTCTCACTGTAAAGTGTAACCTGTGTGTTTGCTTGTTTACGTCTCTGTCTCCTACCCTGTTCCCTTTAACTCCTGTTCTCCAGGACCTAGGGGTTCTGCCCAACACCCAGACCCACCTGATATCCTCCATTACCTGTTCTCCAGGACCTAGGGGTTCTGCCCAACACCCAGACCTGGACCCACCTGATGTCCTCATTACCTGTTCTCCAGGACCTAGGGGTTCTGTCCAACACCCAGACCCACCTGATGTCCTCCATTACCTGTTCTCCAGGACCTAGGGGTTCTGCCCAACACCCAGACCCACCTGATGTCCTCCATTACCTGTTCTCCAGGACCTAGGGGTTCTGCCCAACACCTGGACCCACCTGATGTCCTCCATTACCTGTTCTCCAGGACCTAGGGGTTCTGCCCAACACTCAGACCCACCTGATGTCCTCCATTACCTGTTCTCCAGGACCTAGGGGTTCTGCCCAACACCTGGACCCACCTGATGTCCTCCATTACCTGTTCTCCAGGACCTAGGGGTTCTGCCCAACACTCAGACCCACCTGAGGTCCTCCATTACCTGTTCTCCAGGACCTAGGGGTTCTGCCCAACACCCAGATCCACCTGATGTCCTCCATTACCTGTTCTCCAGGACCTAGGGGTTCTGCCCAACACCCAGACCCACCTGATGTCCTCATTACCTGTTCTCCAGGACCTAGGGGGTTCTACCCAACACCCAGACCTGGACCCACCTGATGTCCTCCGTTACCTGTTCTCCAGGACCTAGGGGTTCTGCCCAACACCCAGACCTGGATCCACCTGAAGTTCTCCAGGACCTAGGGGTTCTGCCCAACACCCAGACCCACCTGATGTGGGTCGCTGTAAAAATGTATTTTCCATAACTGAAAATATTGTATACTTGAAAAATATATATATATTTTTGGAAGCTGGTGTACAAAACTGAAAGTAAAAGATGCAAAAACAAAACTTAAGGAGTATCATAAAAATAGCTCACATAGAACAAATCTTCTGTCAATGAGAATGACAGCTCTACGTGCTCTCTGTGGCTCTACCCACATTTCTAAATTCATTTGGTTTGGTCGCCCCCAAAAAGTTAGATATTTCAGCTTTAATTTTCTGCATTGACCCTTTTCTCCCTAACTTTTATTTTGACTCATTACATACGCTGCTGCTACTGTTATCTTTCACTTTATTCCTAGTTATACAGTACATTCGGAAAGTATTCAGACACCTTGACTTTTTCCACATTTTGTTAGGTTACAGTATACTGTACATTCGAAAATAGAAACATAAAAAAACAGAAATACCTTATTTACATAAGTGTTCAGACCCTTTGCTTTGAGACTCGAAATTTAGCATCCTTGAGATGTTTCTACAACTTGATTGGAGTCCACCTGTGGTAAATTCGATTGATTGGACATGATTTGGAAAGGCACACGCCTGTATACATAAGGTCCCACAGTTGAAAGTGCAGGTCAAAGCTAAAACCAAGCCATAAGATCGAAGGACTTGTCCATAGAGCTCCGAGACAGGATCATGTCGAGGTACAGATCTGGAGAAGGGTTCCAACAACAACATTGAAGGTCCCCAAGAACACAGTGGCCTCCATCATTCTTAACTGGAAGGCGTTTAGAACCACCAGGACTCTTCCTAGAGCCGACTGAGCAATCGGGGGAGAATGGCCTTGGTCAGGGAGGTGACCAAGAACCTGATGTTCACTCTGACAGAGCTCCAGAGTTTCCTCTGTGGAGATGGGAGAACCTTCCAGAAGGATGCAAGAGAAAGGCCACAATGTATTATTCCAGTTTAGGCGCAATTTAGATTTTGGCCAGTAGATAGCAGCAGTGTATGTGCAAAGTTTTAGACTGATCCAATGAATCATTGCATTTCTGTTCATGTTGTATCAAGACTGCCAAAATGTGTCTAATTGGTTTATTAATAACTTTTCAAGTTCATAGCTGTGCACTCTCCTCAAACAATAGCATGGTATTCTTTCACTGTAATAGCTACTGGACAGTTAAGTTAGATTAACAAGAATTTAAGCTTTCTGACAATATCAGATATGTCTATGTCCTGGGAAATTATCTTGTTACTTAGAACATCAGGCTAATCACATTAGCGCACGCTAGCTCAACTGTCCCGCAGGGGACAAACCGATCATGTAGAGGTAAAAAAAATGTGGTTTCTACTGACAATTGAGATGTACAAAATAATTTTGATTAAGACATTAATGAGCGAGCTAGCACGGACGTAGTCAATATAACTATTTGTTCAGCACTTTTGAAATGTACAGCGACAGAATTCAGAACATGGGCCGTTCTTACAGTGTACTCCCTGTAGCAGTCAGAACTGTAGGATAAATAAAGGGGGCATATCAACAGACAATGAAAGCTCTTACAATATTTGATGATTACATTTCTCTACAACAGGTTATAGGCTACATGTGCACCACCAAGTTAGAACAGTAGGCTAAGTTTTTCGAGTTTATGTTTTTTTGACTGTGTAAAATGTTCAAAGTAGTCATTGTGCATTGAGTAAACTTTGTCTCTGCACAGTTCTGCCTTCAAATGTATTTAAAAAAAAATTCTGTGGACATTTTATAAAGTAGTCCTTGTGCATACAACTGTACGGTTTGTTAAAATTTGAAATCAATGGTTTTTGTTTGGCATACAAGTGAAACAAAATGCTCAGCATAATGCCGTTGCTATGGAATTGCCCCTAACTAGCTAGCTAAGTACTAGCTAACTAGCTAGCTAAGTACTAGCTAACTAACTAGCTAAGTACTAGCTAAGTACTAGCTAACTAGCTAACTAGCTAAGTACTAGCTAACTAACTAGCTAACTAGCTAACTAACTAGCTAGCTAACTAGCTAAGTACTAGCTAACTAACTAGCTAAGTACTAGCTAACTAACTAGCTAAGTACTAGCTAACTAACTAGCTAACTAGCTAAGTACTAGCTAACTAACTAGCTAAGTACTAACTAGCTAACTAGCTAAGTACTAGCTAACTAGCTAGCTAAGTACTAGCTAACTAACTAGCTAACTAGCTAAGTACTAGCTAACTAACTAACTAGCTAGTGTGAACGCTGCGTGTAACACATCCGGTATCAGGATAAATAAAAAGCAAGGTCTGCTAACTTTCTTTAATTATGTTTAATTACTGCAAGCAATGAATGGCAAATGCAATTTTCGTATATACGGGTTCGCTGTATCACCACGCATGGTAAACAGGGAACTGGCAGGAAGTACGTAAACAGCTGTTCTTATACCGTGATGACGTAGTTCCAACGCGTCTGTTGGCCTATCACAGTAGAGGCTGAGCGCGGTTTAAACTTTTGCTCCGCCTTTGCTGGCCCTCGGACTTGTCCAAGTCCCTAAGTGCTCTCCTCTGTCCACATCTGGTTGTTGGGTAGATTAGCTCCGTCTTGTGTCTCCCCCTTGATTCTTCACTCAAACAATTCCTAATATGGTATTGATCAGTGGTTATGGTAATATGGTATTGATCAGTGGTAACCTCCCTGGTTCAGTAATATGGTATTGATCAGTGGTAACCTCCCTGGTTGGCCTAGAGAGATGCACCCCTCCCCTCTCCAGATTGACCACAGCTTTTATGGCCTGTGTTGGTCAGTCATTACACACCTACATCTGTATTGTTTGTGTGTGTGTGTAACAAAACAATATTCATCTTCAAACAATATGCTAGCAGGCTATAGTGCATAAACATAAATCCTAACACTAGCTAACTAGATTAGTCTTAGCTAACTTTTGTAAACATGTAGCTATCTAATTTCAGCATACTTGTTTTGAGAAATATGGCTACAGTATTCGGTTCCAAATGTCTAACTATTTATTTAATGATCATTTTACTTATTTCTATTTCCATTATTTGTTCTAACCCAGACCCCCAACAGCTCACCCTCCCAGTCTCTGAAGAGGAGGTTCCCCCTGAGCAACAGCTCACCCTCCCAGTCTCTGAAGAGGAGGTTCCCCCTGAGCAACAGCTCACCCTCCCAGTCTCTGAAGAGGAGGTTCCCCATGAGCAGCAGCTCACCCTCCCAGTCTCTGAAGAGGAGGTTCCCCATGAGCAACAGCTCACCCTACCAGTCTCTGAAGAGGAGGTTCCCCCTGAGCAGCAGCACTGGGAGCAGGAGTGGAGCCCCAGTCGGGGGACAGGAGGACCCAGAGACCACACAGATAAAGACGAACAAGAGGAACTCTGGTGGAGAGTTCTTCAAAGAGTAGAAGAGTAGCTTCAAAGGCTGGAGTCTGATACCAAAGACTTTATAACTGTCTGTACGGTAAGTGACTGTGAGGATGTGATCCCACCTCAGCCCTCATATCAGGAACCCCACACTGTGGTGAGTAGAGACGACAGTTCACCATTCAACTGGAAAGAGCCTGATGATAAAGACTATATAGACTACATAGTATCAGAACCCTTCAGTCCAGCAGCTCAGAGTGTAAACAGTGTTAACAGTGGACGGGACAACGATAAGGAGAGCAGGGAGGGTCAATGTCACGGAAATCACAAACAAAATGGAAGGTGAGGAACAAGCTTTGGTGAAGATGCTGCTCCTTATTTGCTGCAAGGTTTTTTTTAGTTAACAATGTGCAAAGAACACACACAAAGCTAAACGATACCCCTGTGGTGAAGTCGTCTTGGACTCCAAAGCAAATCTATCAGTCCACGTACAAAACCTCGCTGAACCAAAACCTAGGCTTCACCCTCAAACCCTCAAACCCTCGCTGAACCAAAACCTAGGCTTTACCCTCAAACCCTCGCTGAACCAAAACCTAGGCCTCACCCTCAAACCCTCGCTGAACCAAAACCTAGGCCTCACCCTCAAACCCTCGCTGAACCAAAATCTAGGCTTCACCCTCAACCCTCACTGAATCAAAACCAAGGCTTCACCCTCAAACCCTCGCTGAACCAAAACCTAGGCTTCACCCTCAAACCCTCACTGAATCAAAACCTAGGCTTCACCCTCAAACCCTCACTGAATCAAAACCAAGGCTTCACCCTCAAACCCTCGCTGAACCAAAACCTAGGCTTCACCCTCAAACCCTCGCTGAATCAAAACCAAGGCTTCACCCTCAAACCCTCACTGAATCAAAACCAAGGCTTCACCCTCAAAACCTCGCTGAACCAAAACCTAGGCCGCACCCTCTAACCCTCAAACCCTCGCTGAACCAAAACCTAGGCTTCACCCTCAAACCCTCGCTGAACCAAAACCTAGGCCTCACCCTCAAACCCTCGCTGAACCAAAATCTAGGCTTCACCCTCAACCCTCACTGAATCAAAACCAAGGCTTCACCCTCAAACCCTCGCTGAACCAAAACCTAGGCTTCACCCTCAAACCCTCACTGAATCAAAACCAAGGCTTCACCCTCAAACCCTCGCTGAACCAAAACCTAGGCTTCACCCTCAAACCCTCACTGAATCAAAACCAAGGCTTCACCCTCAAACCCTCGCTGAACCAAAACCTAGGCTTCACCCTCAAACCCTCGCTGAAGCAAAACCTAGGCTTCACCCTCAAACCCTCGCTGAACCAAAACCTAGGCTTCATCCTTAAACCCTCAAACCCTCGCTGAACCAAAACCTAGGCTTCACCCTTAAACCCTCAGTGAACCAAAACATAAGCCTCACCCTTAAACACTCGCTGAACCAAAACAAAAGCCTCACCCTCAAACCCTCACTGTCATGTTTGTGATGATAGTCTAAATTACGATGATAGTCTAAATTAGCATTTCATTTCTGTGGGGTAAATACAGGGACATTTACACGGTTATCAAAACGTCACGCCAGGTTAAACCTACACAAAACACAGCCCTTATTTGAAGTGTTTTAAGTGTAATATCCCCTAATGGGGAAAAATGTATGGTGGAAAAACGATTAGAACCGTTTCCTTGTGACTCATACTGTGGTGCTCTATGGCATTATAATTCCACTACAGTGAATGACCCGTTCTGTCCAGCAGATGGCGCCAAAGACACACTGAGCAGGGGGATCGGTTGTCCGCTGTTGTGGACTGCCTTTTGTTTTTCTTTTCCAGAGGCCTTATAAATAGACTATTGACGAAGAGGGAGGGAGACATTCGACTGGTGAATTCAGATGCATTTATAAACCTCAACTCTCTATGTTCAGATACAAACCGATTTAGAACACCACACTGCAGGAAATGTTCCTTTGTAAACTGATGAGTTCTTGTTTGACAGTAAAAATAGATTTAGGATATATTAAAATGCAGCGGGCCTTGAATTTAAGTCCAGCTCTGAAGGGACTAATAAAGTTACCTTGTGTTGTATTATGTTGTAGCCTACCGTAATGTACTGAACACTTTAATTGACATGAACATCACTGAGGCAACGCAAAACTCTGGTTACTAAAATAACACATTAAAACCGAAGACAAATAGAGACATGGAAGTATCAACATTCAATAGCAGACTCACTGGTGAATACTGAAGACTGACCACGGTTTTGGCTTCCCAGTGTAAGCTGTTCCCCTCTCTTCCCCAAAGTTATATAACAGACAAGAAAAACATGGTTGAGGCTCTCTCTCCCTCTCTATCTCTGTCTCTGTCTCTCTCCGCTTTCACTCTCTCTCTCTCTCTCTCTCTGTCTCTCTCTCTGTCTCTGTCTCTCTCTCTCTCCCTCTCTCTCCGCTTTCACTCTCTCTCTCTCTCTCTCTCTCTCTCTCTCTCTCTCTGCTTTCGCTCTCTCTCTGTCTCTCTCTCTCTCTCACGCTTTCTCTCTCTCTCCCTCTCTCTCTCCCTCCCTCCCTCTCTCTCTCTCCTCCCCTTCTTTCTCTACATCAGTCTATTTCCCAGCTCTCTCTCTCCCTGCTCTCTTTCCCAGCTCTCTCTCTCTCTCTCTCTCTCTCTCTCTCTCTCTCTCTCTCTCCTCCCCCCCTCTCTCTCCCTGCTCTCTTTCCCAGCTCTCTCTCTCTCTCTCCTGTGGGGGACTGAAGTGACCGTGGGTGCTGTGAATGATGGATGGCTGTAGCTACAGGGGTTGAACATAACTTAACAGATTGAGTCAACAATGGGAAAACAACAGGGACCAACAGTGTGTGTGTGTGTGTGTGTGTGTGTGTTGGTAGGCTATCAGTTTGTTATATCCTTTCTCTCTTCACCACAAATAGTCACTCTCTCTCTCGTTTTCTTGCTCTCTCTCACAGAAATATTTAAAGTACTTAATTGAATTCTTATGTGGAGATTTTGGTTCAGCACTGGTATTCTCATTTTGAGCTTACAGAAGAGAGAGAGAGAGCAAGAGTTGAGCTTACAGAAAGAGAGAGAGGGAGCTAGAAAGCAAGGGAGTGGAGCTTACAGAAAGAGAGAGAAAGAGTGAGAGGTGTGTAAACGCTGTATACTATCTAACCCGAACTGTTCTTGTCTTTTCCTCTGCAGTGGACGGAGCTCCGATTAACACGCTATCAAAATGCCCTCACTGCAACAAAAAAAATGTAATTCCTCAAACTTCAAATCATTCAAAGATGCAGGAAGAGGTTATGTCCAAGATCATTCAGCGTTCTCTCAGTTGGTTTCTTGGTAATTGGAGTTTACAGAAGAGAGAAAGGGAAAGAGAGAGAGAGAGAGAGAGATAATTGTGTTCCAAAAAAGGTCCAGTTGCCAGGACCACAAATACAAATTCCATCTAGACACCTTTGCCCTAGAGCACACAAAAACGATACATACCTTGATCCTTAACATTAGCACCACAGGTAACTTCCACAAAGCTGTGAACGGTCTGAGAGACAAGGCAAGAAGGGCATTCTATGCCATCAAAAATAAACATAAAATTGGACATACCAATTAGGATCTGGATAGTATCACTGCTCTGGATAGTATCACTGCTCTGGATAGTATCACTGCTCTGGATAGTATCACTGCTCTGGATAGTACCACTGCTCTGGATAGTACCACTGTTCTGGATAGTATCACTACTCTGGATAGTACCACTGATAGTATCACTGCTCTGGATAGTACCACTACTCTGGATAGTATCACTACTCTGGATAGTATCACTACTCTGGATAGTACCACTGATAGTATCACTGCTCTGGATAGTACCACTACTCTGGATAGTATCACTGCTCTGGATAGTATCACTGCTCTGGATAGTACCACTACTCTGGATAGTATCACTACTCTGGATAGTACCACTGATAGTACCACTACTCTGGATAGTATCACTGCTCTGGATAGTATCACTGCTCTGGATAGTATCACTGCTCTGGATAGTACCACTACTCTGGATAGTATCACTACTCTGGATAGTATCACTACTCTGGATAGTATCACTACACTGGATAGTATCACTACACTGGATAGTATCACTACTCTGGATAGTATCACTACTCTGGATAGTATCACTACTCTGGATAGTATCACTACTCTGGATAGTATCACTACACTGGATAGTATCACTACTCTGGATAGTATCACTACTCTGGATAGTATCACTACTCTTTGTAATCACCCTTATGTAGACACAGCTCTACCCAAATCTATTCAACGCATCAAATGGTTTGGAGTTGAGGGAAACAAGTGTTACCAAATATAGCAATGTGCAGTTCATAAATATTCTAGTAAAGTGTGTACATAAAACACATTAAACACGTCCGTAAAACCAAAATGAGGACATCGACCCATCAAGCAAGTTCTCATAAATCATTGGGTACAGCGCAAGAAAATCCTCAGAGTAATCTGAAATGGTGGCATTAATTAATGTTCACATTTACAACATAACTAGCCAGAACAGCATTCCATCATTAAGACTTCAGGAAATAATGTCTGGAGGGTGGAGATCCTAAATGTTATCTTTTAATCCGAGTATTATTTTTAATCACCTCCCTTGTCTGAAAACTTGCTGGATGGGTTGATGTCCTCATTGTGGTTTTACAGACGTGTTTAATGTGTTATGTACACACTTTACTATAATATTTATGAAATGCACATTGCTATATTTGGTAACACTTGTTTTCCCTCAACTCCAAACCATTTGATGCGTTGAACGGATGTGGGTGGAGCTATGTCTAACTCACCAAAGCTCTGAGGAAGGCCTTGAGGCCGATACGTAAAGCTCTGAGGAAGGCCTTGAGGCCGATACGTAAAGCTCTGAGGAAGGACTTGAGGCCGATACGTAAAGCTCTGAGGAAGGACTTGAGGCCGATACGTAAAGCTCTGAGGAAGGACTTGAGGCCGATACGTAAAGCTCTGAGGAAGGACTTGAGGCCGATACGTAAAGCTCTGAGGAAGGACTTGAGGCCGATACGTAAAGCTCTGAGGAAGGACTTGAGGCCGATACGTAAAGCTCTGAGGAAGGACTTGAGGCCGATACGTAAAGCTCCGAGGAAGGACTTGAGGCCGATACGTAAAGCTCCGAGGAAGGACTTGAGGCCGATACGTAAAGCTCTGAGGAAGGACTTGAGGCCGATACGTAAAGCTCTGAGGAAGGACTTGAGGCCGATACGTAAAGCTCTGAGGAAGGCCGGGAGGCCGATACGTAAAGCTCTGAGGAAGGCCTTGAGGCCGATACGTAAAGCTCTGAGGAAGGCCTTGAGGCCGATACGTAAAGCTCCGAGGAAGGACTTGAGGCCGATACGTAAAGCTCCGAGGAAGGACTTGAGGCCGATACGTAAAGCTCCGAGGAAGGACTTGAGGCCGATACGTAAAGCTTATTAAAGAGCAGTGATACTAACAAGAGCAGTGTGCGGGTTTCTGCTTTTCTCTCATAAATAACATAGCCAACGTCATAAACATGAACAAATCTCTTCACACAAAACAACAACTCAAGTAGGCCATGGAGTGTTTAGTATGGAGTAAGGTCAGGTCAATTGAGAATAAGATTTGAGTTTCAACCCATATTGAGGAGAGTTGGGAGAAATATTATTTTCCTCCAAGTGTGAAGGATTGCCTACAGGTGTAATACAGTGCTACAATACTATCATCACACCACGTCAATAAAAACACATTGAACAGATAATAACAGCTTCTCATAGATGGGATATCGTCTTGGGCTGTGCCCCAAATGGACCCTATTCCCTATATAGTGCTACACTTTGACCACAACCCATAACTCTCTGGTCTAAAATAGTGCACTATATAGTGAATAGTGTTCATTTCGGGAGGCACATTTAAACCCTCTGAAGTGTCTTCCTCCCGGGGCTTTGTTGCTTCTCTTCTCAGCTGCGTTCCGAGTTCCAACTGTTCAGAGTTGATCTGTTGTGCTCTTCACTAAGCAACACTTCACCCCAGACAGGGATCACTGGCTGCTACGTGGTGTTTGGTCACCATCACAGCACCATCACAGCACCATCACAGCAGCACCATCACAGCAGCACCATCACAGCACCATCACAGCACCATCACAGCACCACCATCACAGCACCATCACAGCACCACCATCACAGCACCACCATCACAGCACCACCACAGCACCACCACAGCACCATCACAGCACCATCACAGCACCATCACAGCACCATCATAGCACCATCACAGCACCATCACAGCACCATCACAACACCATCACAGCACCACCACAACACCATCACAGCACCATCACAAGACCATCACAGCACCATCACAGCACCACCACAGCACCACCACAACACCATCACAAGACCATCACAGCACCACCACAACACCATCACAGCACCACCACAACACCATCACAAGACCATCACAAGACCATCACAGCACCATCACAGCACCATCACAGCACCACCACAGCACCATCACACCACCATCACAGCACCACCACAGCACCATCACACCACCATCACAGCACCACCACAGCACCATCACAGCACCATCACAGCACCATCACAGCACCACCACAACACCATCACAGCACCACCACAACACCATCACAGCACCACCATCACAGCACCACCACAACACCATCACAGCACCACCACAGCACCATCACAGCACCATCACAGCACCTCAGTTGTCCTGTCTCTCCCACCATCCAGATCACTGAAGCTTACTGGGAAGACAACCATTAGGCCCTTTATCTAGATTCTAGAGCCTCGATTCTGTCCCTTCACTGTTTCACAATCCAAGATTTTGCGATTCTGCGACTACAGACTTTTTAGAAAAAGCATCAATACCTGGAGGGACTGATAGGTGATACTATTCTATCTCTCCGTAGCCTCCAAATAAGATCAATACCTGCTATATGCTTACATCTACGTGCTGTCCTGAAAAGATCAACAACACTCTGTAAGCTCTCTTATTTGTGTCACGCGCTGATGTGTTTCACCTGTTCCTGTGATTGTCTCCACCCCCTCCAGGTGTTGCTTATTTTCCCCAGTGTATTTATCCCTGTGTTTCCTGTCTCTCTGTACCAGTGTATTTATCCCTGTGTTTCCTGTCTCTCTGTACCAGTGTATTTATCCCTGTGTTTCCTGTCTCTCTGTACCAGTGTATTTATCCCTGTGTTTCCTGTCTCTCTGTACCAGTGTATTTATCCCTGTGTTTCCTGTCTCTCTGTACCAGTGTATTTATCCCTGTGTTTCCTGTCTCTCTGTACCAGTGTATTTATCCCTGTGTTTCCTGTCTCTCTGTGCCAGTGTATTTATCCCTGTGTTTCCTGTCTCTCTGTACCAGTGTATTTATCCCTGTGTTTCCTGTCTCTCTGTACCAGTGTATTTATCACTGTGTTTCCCGTCTCTCTGTACCAGTGTATTTATCCCTGTGTTTCCTGTCTCTCTGTACCAGTGTATTTATCCCTGTGTTTCCTTTCTCTCTGTACCAGTGTATTTATCCCTGTGTTTCCTGTCTCTCTGTACCAGTGTATTTATCCCTGTGTTTCCTGTCTCTCTGTACCAGTGTATTTATCCCTGTGTTTCCTGTCTCTCTGTACCAGTGTATTTATCCCTCTGTTTCCTGTCTCTCTGTACCAGTGTATTTATCCCTGTGTTTCCTGTCTCTCTGTACCAGTGTATTTATCCCTGTGTTTCCTGTCTCTCTGTACCAGTGTATTTATCCCTCTGTTTCCTGTCTCTCTGTACCAGTGTATTTATCCCTGTGTTTCCTGTCTCTCTGTACCAGTGTATTTATCCCTCTGTTTCCTGTCTCTATGTACCAGTGTATTTATCCCTGTGTTTCCTGTCTCTCTGTACCAGTGTATTTATCCCTGTGTTTCCTGTCTCTCTGTACCAGTGTATTTCTCCCTGTGTTTCCTGCCTGACCATTCTGCCTGCCTGACCATTCTGCCTGCCTTGACCTCGAGCCTGTCTGCCACTCTGTACCTCCTGGACTCTGATCTGGTTTTGACCTTTTGCCCGTCCACGACCATTCTCTTGCCTTCTCCCTTTTAGGATCAATAAACATCTAAGAGTCCAACCATCTGGGTCTCGCCTTGTGCTTTGATAATTTCACAACAGTGAAATAAACAATAAAACATTAACAGTAAACATCACACTCACAAACATTTCAAAAGAATAAAGACATTTCAAATGTCATATTATGTCTATATAAGGTGTTGTAATGATGTGCAAATAGTTAAAGTACAAAAGGGAAAATAAATAAACATAATTATAGGTTGTATTTACAATGGTGTTTGTTCTTCACTGGTTGCCCTTTTCTTGTGGCAACAGGTCACAAATCTTGCTGCTGTGATGTCACACTGTGGTATTTCACCCAATAGATATGGGAGTTTATCACATTCAGGTTTGTTTTCTAATTCTTTGTGGGTCTGTGTAATCTGAGAGAAATATGTTTCTCTAATATGGTCATACATTTGGCAGGATGTTAGGAAGTGCAGCTCAGTTTCCACCTCATTTTGTGGGCAGTGTGCACATAGCCTGTCTTCTCAAGAGCCAGGTCTGCCTACAGCGGCCTTTCTCAATAGCAAGGCTATGCTCACTGAATCTGTACATAGTCAAATATTTCCGTAATTTTCAGTCAGTCACAGTGGTCAGGTATTCTGCCACTGTGTACTCTCTGTTTAGGGCCAAATATCATTCTAGTTTGCTCTGTTTTTTTGTTAATTCTTTCCAATGTGTCAAGTAATTCTCTTTTTGTTTTCTCATGATTTGGTTGGGTCTAATTGTGTTTCTGTCCTAGGGCTCTGTGGGGTGTGTTTGTGTTTGTGAACAGAGCCCCAGGACCAGCTTGCTTAGGGGACTCTTCTCCAGGTTCATCTCTCTGTAGGTGATGGCTTTGTTATGGAAGGTTTGGGAATCACTTCCTTTTAGGTGGTTGTAGATTTTAACGGCTCTTTTCCTGATTTTAATAAGTAGCGGGTATAGGCCTAATTCTGCTCTGCGTGCATTATTTGGTGTTTTACATTGTACACAGAGGATGTATATGCAGAATTCTGCATGCAGTCTCAATTTGGTGTCTGTCCTATTTTGTGAATTCTTGATTGGTGAGTGGACCCCAGACCTCAACCGTGAAGGGCAATGGGTTCTTTAACTGATTCAAGTATTTTTATCCAGAGCAGTGATACTATCCAGAGTAGTGTGTGGGTTTCTTCTTTGTCATCTTATTCAACTGGTACCATTCACCTGCAACAAAGAGAGCTCACATATGCCAGTGTCTTTCGAATGTTGGTTATGTTATTTTTGAATGTTGGCTATGTTATTTTTGAATGTTGGCTATGTTATTTTTGAATGTTGGTTATGTTGTCTGTTGTTGCATCATTAGAAATACTGTTTATTGTTTATAGTAGAATGGGATTGAGGTCGTCCAGGTCAGTTGATGTCATTGGCTGCCCAGGACCTGTGTTCTGGATGGTATTGGCTGCCCAGGTCCTGTGTTCTGGATGTCATTGGCTGCCCAGGACCTGTGTTCTGGATGGTATTGGCTGCCCAGGTCCTGTGTTCTGGATGTCATTGGCTGCCCAGGACCTGTGTTCTGGATGTCATTGGCTGCCCAGGACCTGTGTTCTGGATGTCATTGGCTGCCCAGGACCTGTGTTCTGGATGTCATTGGCTGCCCAGGACCTGTGTTCTGGATGTCATTGGCTGCCCAGGACCTGTGTTCTGGATGTCATTGGCTGCCCAGGACCTGTGTTCTGGATGTCATTGACTGCCCAGGACCTGTGTTCTGGATGTCATTGGCTGCCCAGGACCTGTGTTCTGGATGTCATTGGCTGCCCAGGACCTGTGTTCTGGATGTCATTGGCTGCCCAGGACCTGTGTTCTGGATGTCATTGGCTGCCCAGGACCTGTGTTCTGGATGTCATTGGCTGCCCAGGACCTGTGTTCTGGATGTCATTGGCTGCCCAGGACCTGTGTTCTGGACTGGTGGTCTCGCAGCCCCAGGACCTGTGTTCTGGATGTCATTGGCTGCCCAGGACCTGTGTTCTGGACTGGTGGTCTCGCAGCCCCAGGACCTGTGTTCTGGACTGGTGGTCTCGCAGCCCCAGGACCTGTGTTCTGGACTGGTGGTCTCGCAGCCCCAGGACCTGTGTTCTGGACTGGTGGTCTCGCAGCCCCAGGACCTGTGTTCTGGACTGGTGGTCTCGCAGCCCCAGGACCTGTGTTCTGGACTGGTGGTCTCGCAGCCCCAGGACCTGTGTTCTGGACTGGTGGTCTCGCAGCCCCAGGACCTGTGTTCTGGACTGGTGGTCTCGCAGCCCCAGGACCTGTGTTCTGGACTGGTGGTCTCGCAGCCCCAGGACCTGTGTTCTGGACTGGTGGTCTCGCAGCCCCAGGACCTGTGTTCTGGACTGGTGGTCTCGCAGCCCCAGGACCTGTGTTCTGGACTGGTGGTCTCGCAGCCCCAGGACCTGTGTTCTGGACTGGTGGTCTCGCAGCCCCAGGACCTGTGTTCTGGACTGGTGGTCTCGCAGCCCCAGGACCAAACAGAGTTCTTGTGATGTGTTAGCAAGCATCTCCTATTCTAGATACTGAATAAAAATAACAACACTAAATGTAATTATATTGACTTTTTAGTAATTCAGCACATGCTCTTAACCAGATCCACTTCAGATGTAAAACGAGAACAGAGATATTATGTCTGAGCACATAGATATTTTGGTTTCCATTTGTATGAGGCGGTTTCTTTGGAGAAGCTGAGCAGTAATCAGAGACCTTTGGAGGAACGTGTTCATCCTGCTGCAGAGATGTCTCTCTCTCTCACTCTCTCTTTCTTTACATCACTATTCAGTAACAGATCAATCCTCATCCAGAAAAGAGACATGTCAGTGCTGTGGCCGTGTTCAGTGCAGATGATTCTATCCTTAATATACAGGACCAGACACATCCACGGGGGCCACATGGTTTTCATCTTTGTGTGTGTGTGTGTGTGTTTCTCTCTCTCTGTGTGAAGAAGTAGCTGAGGAGGTTTTAAGGGAGAAGGGAGTACAGTAAAGGTAGGCCAAGTTGGCTCACACCCCCTGGAGTATCAACATCTCTGTACACAAGGAGCAGACCCCGTAGTGGAGTATAAGAACAGACCCCGTAATGGAGGAATAGAACAGACCCCGTAGTGGAGGAATAGAACAGACCCCGTAGTGGAGGAATAGAGACAGACCCCGTAGTGGAGGAATAGAACAGACAGACCCCGTAGTGGAGGAATAGAACAGACAGACCCCGTAGTGGAGGAATAGAACAGACAGACCCCGTAGTGGAGGAATAGAACAGACAGACCCCGTAGTGGAGGAATAGAACAGACCCCGTAGTGGAGGAATAGAACAGACCCCGTAGTGGAGGAATAGAACAGACCCCGTAGTGGAGGAATAGAACAGACCCCGTAGTGGAGGAATAGAACAGACCCCGTAGTGGAGGAATAGAACAGACCCCGTAGTGGAGGAATAGAACAGACCCCGTAGTGGAGGAATAGAACAGACCCCGTAGTGGAGGAATAGAACAGACCCCGTAGTGGAGGAATAGAACAGACCCCGTAGTGGAGGAATAGAACAGACCCCGTAGTGGAGGAATAGAACAGACCCCGTAGTGGAGGAATAGAACAGACCCCGTAGTGGAGGAATAGAACAGACCCCGTAGTGGAGGAATAGAACAGACCCCGTAGTGGAGGAATAGAACAGACCCCGTAGTGGAGGAATAGAACAGACCCCGTAGTGGAGGAATAGAACAGACCCCGTAGTGGAGGAATAGAACAGACCCCGTAGTGGAGGAATAGAACAGACCCCGTAGTGGAGGAATAGAACAGACCCCGTAGTGGAGGAATAGAACAGACCCCGTAGTGGAGGAATAGAACAGACCCCGTAGTGGAGGAATAGAACAGACCCCGTAGTGGAGGAATAGAACAGACCCCGTAGTGGAGGAATAGAACAGACAGACCCCGTAGTGGAGGAATAGAACAGACCCCGTAGTGGAGGAATAGAACAGACAGAAAGTAAAAAACATTTTTTTTTCAGAAAGTAGTCACACCGCTTGACTTGAATGTAGTTTTTTTGTCACCTACAAACAATACTCCATAATCTTCCACGTCTACTCCTGCTGTGTTTTGGTAGCCTCCATTAGACTGTCTACTCCTGCTGTGTTTTGGTAGCCTCCATTAG